>NW_018165378.1:16538-21172 GCF_001263595.1 Phalaenopsis equestris
TTTTCTTCTTAACATGTACAATGTTAGCTAACCACATGAGGTATTATTCTTCTCTAACAAAATTAGCATCTATTAACTTTTTTATGTCGGTAATGACTTGTGCACTCTTTTGAGTGCATTCTTCTTGGAGCTTAGATGCAATCACTATAAATTGACTATAAAGCCATATGGTTTGGGAGGCCACTTCCAACTCAAGTAGCTATGCAGTCAGGAATGTGAAACGATAATATGCTATCTTGGAAAAAACTAACTTTAAATTCATGTGGTGTGAGAGACTTTAAAACATGTGGTATAAATCCAAGAATGTCAAAAGACAAGTTGTTCTCATAAAATGACCAACTAAGGAGTCATATGCTCGAGAAACGTCAAAATAAACAAATCTATAAAGCTAAAGATGTCCTGAGATGGGATGCTCTCTTAAAAGAATCGACTAATATGTCACATGACTCGAGAGACTTCAAGACTAACTGGCTATAAAGCTTGATTTGCTTTGAAAGGAGGCAATCATTTTAAGGGTTAGCCAAAAAAGAATGATAGTTCCATTGACTAGAAGATTATCATGTAGTCAGAGAGATATGTATCACAACCATATATAAAATAGTCAAGGGGGTATGTATCCTAATCATACATGAGACTAGATAGCCAAGGCGGTCTAGTCAATGAAAAAGATTGGATCGACATATGTAATCTCAAGTTAACAAGATGCTCTTGTGCAAATAACTGGCTAGAAAATCAATATAGTTCTTTTTGAGTAAAGCATCGAATGAGTAACATTGTTGTGAAATAACCTGAGGTTACATGTTCAAAATATCTACTAGATGAACAAGGCAATCTAGCATGGTATGTTGTCTGTTTTGAAAGGTATCAACTTCAACTGATTGAGGTCATTCTAACAAAAGTGTAAGCACCACAATATAATCAAGTATGAAGGTATTCTGACAGCACTTGGATTGGTTAGAAGAATAGATACAACATGTTATGAACATAGTAATAAGAATTAAAGGTGAGCAAGAATTTTAATGAGGTTGGATAAACAAGATGGTCCACCTCAAAGGCTGCTCACAAGCACTAAGAAGATTACTCTCACTAAAGGTTCCTCCATAAAATAACAAGACAACTCTAACTAGGGAGGTATCAAATATCTTAATAAGAAGAGGGTAAGCCAGATGACTTATACAACCTGTCCTTCGACAAGGTGAAAAAAAAACTACAGAGTTGATAAAAAATAACATAAGTTCTAGGTAGGCACAATGGTGAACCATAGGATGCTTTCCTAAGCACTAGCAATGTAAATCTCGCTAAGGATTCCTCAAAACTAGCAAGGTAGCTCTCGTTGAGGAAGTAGAAGTGGATATTTCCATGAGAATTGGGTAAGGCAACCCTTGTTGCCCAAATTTAAGTCTTAGATAAAAAATTTTTCTGCAGAAAACCTGGATAAGGTCAACAATCGAAGTTGTCACAAAATGACAGTGCCAAAAATATTAAAGAGGTTGAATAGCCAAAGTGACCCAACCAATACATGATGCTTCTATACAACATCTAAGTAAGATAACTTCTTTAAGGGAAGTATCGTAATTTGATTGAAAACTGAAGCTTTCCAATCATATAGAGATCAGCCAAATAAGTAATATGCTCTAGCCAATATGACATGCCTTATGACCAGGCAATAGAAATGGTCCGAATCTTAAAAATATCAAGAGGTTAGATAAGCATGGTTACCCAACCATGAGGGGTACTTTCACAAGATTAGTGAAATGACTCCTAGTAGAGAACAGCCTAACCACAAGATGAATAATCACAAAGTGCTTAGCCTTTAAGCCAAACTCAGATGTATCGCTTAAAATATATCTGGCATATTCATGAGCAAGTTGAATGATGCGCGGTTTTGTGGTGCGTTGCAAATATCTTTCAATATTACAATGCACACACAACATTAAAAATAGTAAATATGCAGTTAAATCCCAATAAAAATAAATTCAGTATAATTTATTTTATCTTTTAAAATCTTTAAGCTGCCAAATTGTAATAATAACATAAGTATACATATCATTTAAGTAATAAAGGACACTAATAGAGTCCTAAGTATGGATCCCACAGGGAGTTGGAAATTTTTATAGTTATAATGTAAAACATAATACTCAAACTACAAAACATAAGTACACAAAACAAATCTAAAGTAAATTTACTGTATGCTAAATGAAATATATATATAAGAACTAAGTTAACTACGCTATTTGCTAAACTTCAATAGTAAACTTATAAAGACTAAACAAAGTCTTATAACAAAGAGTTCAAATTTAAGAAATCATTCTTCCCCTTTACAATCAGTTTATGGATTTTGAAGTAATTAAAATCATTTAAAATACATATAAAATTGTATTGTACCAAATAGGAGCAATCCTATTATTTACCATTTGAGAGTGTATAAATAACATTGACTAATATAGAGTTTGGTCCCTAAATTCGTGGTTAGGTTGAGAGGATGTTGGCGGCTACTCCAAATCTCTCACTTCTCTCTCCGCTGAGGGCTAACAATCTCACTTTAGTTTCAAAGCAACTAGGACAAATTGGGGATTTTAATCTATCATCATAAAATCTCCAATTTTGCACACATCAAAGTATATCATCGAAGTATATTTCCCTTTTTATTTGCATGCAACCCCATGGACTACATTCTCACCCATGAAATTGAATAAATTTCTTACCTTGTTGTAGAAAGCATAGCCCTTTCAGATCTTATGTTTCTCAACAAATTTTAAAATTTTAATTGGCCATATCAAATTGTAAATGAAGATCAGAGTTCAAATCATCACAATTTAATGAAATTTAAAACTTTTGCATAACAAAATTAATTCTTCACAAAACCATATCACATTATAGGGAGAAGGATAAAGAAGACTACTCAAAATTCATGAGAAAGATACGAAAAAACATGAATTATAAATATTAAAATAAGTTTACAAAATAAAGAAAATAAAAGAAAAGAGCATAACTTAACTCAAACTCATTCCCAAGAAAATTCCTTGAAGTTTCTTTTAAGCACTTTCTCTCTTTACAATCACACTCAACTTCTCACCTTCTCTCTCCTCTTACAACTCTAGAAGAAAATCCTCTCTTCTCCTAAGACTTCTCTCTCATGCCAACCTCTTCTTTTCAAACCTCTCACCCCCTCTATTTAATTAGGGCCAACCTTCATTTCAAAAGAATTCAAAATTCCTTCCTATTTCCCAAAAGGCACACCTCTTCACATTAAGAGATAAGTCCCTTCATTCAAGAGCCTTTCCAAAGTTTCTATATGCATTGAATCACTCCATGGGGTGTTTGAATTGATTAAAACTTTTAAAACCCGCTCAAAAATAGTCACTAACCGCGTTACTTCGTCTTAACTCATCTTTGGTGCTTCTGGCTCTGGCCTAATGAATTCCACATTGTTCTACTAATTCTTTCGCTAGTTATGTGGAAAATGGAGCCTCTGGCGCCAGTTTTGGCGCATGGATGATTAAATGATCTATTTTGACTCTAAATTTCTCTTTTTGCTGCAATTGCCTAAAATCAATATAACTGCAACAAAACATGAAAATACTACTCTTTAAAGTGCAATATCACAAAATTTAAGCATTAAATGAATACATAAAATTTCACATTATTTTGGTGTATCACTGAAATATCTAACACATTCACTTATGATGAGTGGGAGACTAATTCGGCCCTGCATGAAGTATGTACCCAAAAAGAATGCTAGAGAAAATGCATGTTTTTTCTCGATATGAGATGCATCAATAGAAATTGATTTCAATCAATCAAGATACCACAAAAGTTAGCTAAGCAAGATGCACTAACCATGAGAATGCTTAGTCATAAAACTAAATTTAAATCCCTTAAGAGGTTATCTACCATAGTCATTTAGAATATGCTGGACAAGCATATCTACCACATCCATTTATAATTAGTGCGATAAGCTAATTTGGACCCACATGAAGCATGTAACTGAAAACTCATTTCAAGGTAGGTACAAATGGACTCTCTCACCTTGACTATTACTTGTGCTAGGTATAGGACACACAAAAAACTTATACCTTAACTAGATTGCATTACAATAATAAATTTAAAAGATGCACATGTTGACATCATTTTTGGTAACATAAGGCTTGCACTGACATCACCCCTTGGTCTGTTGCTTCAAAAATTTCTAAACAACAACTTGCCCCCTTTTTTTGCTTGACTTGGTCATGCCCAACTTAGGCATGACTGTCGGCACTATTTTTGGTGTGGGGTTTGCCCGTAAGAAGCTGTCGGTCATCGGAACTGAAATCCCGTTGCCTGCTTCGGAAGGACGTTAAAAAAATTTAGTTTTGAAAAAGATGAAGTCAAACTATAGTTTAAATGGATAGTTTAAATGGAAGAGTGCTTTACCTCAAATCCTGTATCTATCCCAAAGGATGAATACAATATATGAGGGTGAGGCTCGATGAAATAAACTAGAGAAAGTCATGACATCCGTTTGGTCTGCGAAACCAATATATTGGCCGACAAATTCCCCTATTTAATATAAGGAATTAAATAGGGTTTATATTATGCTGGGTTCAGGAAAAGCTTCCTATAAGGGCAAGCCCCTATAGTTAATTACATCTTAG
>NW_018165378.1:25276-25573 GCF_001263595.1 Phalaenopsis equestris
GGACCCCCCTCCTTCACTCTTGTGAAGGTGTAAGTTGGGATTGGGTTTTGTCCTGGTTTCGGGCAAGGATTTGAGCTCAAAATTGGCTCTCTGTGGTGAAATTGAGAGGGGGAAATGGATTGGACTAAGCTTAGGGACTCTTAGAGAAGCTTTTAGAGAGATTTGGAAGGCCCTTGGTGAAATTTTTTTTTTACCACCCACCTCCATGGCCGTGAGGGGTAGATTTTATAGAAAATGGCCAATTAAGAACTTAACTGGCCATTTGAGAGCTTAGCCCCACTGCTTAGGGGTCAAGCA
>NW_018165378.1:26827-54086 GCF_001263595.1 Phalaenopsis equestris
TGGGAATATTAGCCAAATTTGGGTCCCAAGGGCAGTTAGGTAATTTGGAGGTGCCTAGGGGCAAAAGACCAAGTTAGGTATTTCACATAGAATTGGATAGATATCCGTTCTAAATGAACCATGGATTAATGTATTGTGAAGATATGGTGTACCTTAGTTCTAAGTCAACACCCAGGGTCAATCCTAAAGCCAAGTAATTTTATAGGGACTCTTCTTGAATTCTCTTATAATGATCTTACATACTAAATGCTAGAGGTTAAAATCAATATGTGGAATTTCAAGTTGAGTAAAAAGAAGAGTTTTGAATTTCTAATGGTGGGGTACCTCTTCTAATTTTCTAAGACTAGTCAATAGGAAAGTCCTTGGCTAGACCTAGGTTACTAAAGAAGTTTCTAGACCTCAACCAAAAGTGAGGTCAACAATGACCACACTTGAAATTTCCTCAGCGTAGTCATGTCATCGTTGCATGTGAACATTCCCAAAAAAACTCTCTTGACATGCAAGTCATCTATGGCCTTCACCCGTTGATTAGACCATGATTCATCATAGCGTTTCATTGGCAGTAATTCATGGCTCACTAACCGTTGAACTAATCACGACCATCGTCTTGCCACCTTATTAGATGACTTAGGAGGGCTTTAGCATCCCTTCCCCTCCTATGAAAGAGGTCTCCAACACTCCCCAAGGCACGTTTGCATTGCCCATACACACTATTCATAGAGCAAGAAGTGGGAAGAAGTCTCCGGCATGCCCTCTCCTAATCTCTGGTAAACTCCTCTCCTTTCTTTTAATTTAAGAATTTTTTCTCAAAGTTTAGTTATGCTAGGTCAACTCAATAGCCTTTCATTAGGCTTATGTTTGGGCTTGACTTAGGTCAACCCGAACCCAACCATCCATATCTCTACTAGCCCAAAACACTAACTTAAACCCAAGGTCTGACCCAACCTAGTCTAACCCAAACTCTAACGTAAAATCCATACTTAAACTAACCCAAGCTAAACTCTAGACCTGACCCAATTGAGGTCTGACCCAACCTAGTCTAACCCAAACTCTAACCTAAAATCCATACTTAAACTAACCCAAGCCTAACCCAAGCTAAACTCTAGACCTGACCCAATTTACAAAGATAATCTAAAATCTAAATTTAACTCAACCTGGGTCAACTTAACTTAACTCAGGTCAAACCTGAACCAAATCTAACCCAACCTAGGTCAGCCCAGCTTAACCTAGGTAAAAAATTAACCAAATTTAACCCAACTTAGATTAAACATTCTCAACATAGGTTAAACCCAAACCAAACCCAATTCAACCTAGCTAATTTATCTTAATCCAGATCAACCCGAGCTTACTCCGAGCTAACTTAGGTTCAACCTAAGGTCAGACCAACTAACTTATGTCGCGTTGTAAGTCAATCTCAATCTAACCTAAGTTGAAAACTTAGCTCACCTCAGCTCGACCTTGGCCCAAGTCTAATCGAAGTCTAAGTGTTACTTTATATTTTTTAACTCACATGTCATTCCATATTTCTTATGTCGTTTCATATTAATGTTTTATTTCATGTTCAAAAACACATGTGTTATTTCATATTCAAAAACTCGTGTTACTACTTGCTCAAAAAGTCATTAGTTATTTTCAAAAATAAAACCAATAAAAATAATACATTAAACAAAAAAAATGATGAGAACTCCCCAGTTGTTTCTGCGAACATCAAAAATAAAAAATAAAACAAAATTCAAAACATAGAAAACCTTGATTTCTCTAACATCACTAACAATTCTAGGATTCAAACAACACATTAATGAAAATATTAAACTTCAAATAAATATATAAAACACACAAATATACAAAATGAGAACTAAACCTAGGTAGATCGTACATGAACTTTAGGTTAGCTACTTAGACACTAAACCAAGGGTCACACTCTTACCTCAGATTAGTCTGAGTATAGAAGCCAAGGTTAGTACAACCTTGTTAGTGCTAAAGGCTAAGTCTTGAAATACTACAAACTTACCCCCTAAGACTAAATAAAATACCTTCAAATCAAATGACACTCGATTATAAACGAAGGCATTTTAGAATACAAAAAACTATGAGACTTTCATGCTATGACATTCAAAGAGGATTTCTAGTTATGAGGTAGGTCATAGTCGATGAATAATAATCCTCCCAAGATGGCGAAAAGACATGAACATCTTAACCAGGGATCTTATTGCTACAGCCTATAATTGTCCACCTGTAAAATTCCTTATCGAGTCTATGGTTTTACTTTCCATTTATAAATGCTTTCCCAACTCACTTTTTCCTTACATTAGGGTTTTCAATCACCTACATCATTTAAATAAAGAATTTTTGAATCATCATTTGACCTTAAAATTACTTTAAAACTCAAATCAATTCAAATCAAAATCTTTTCGAATTCATTATCACCGCTTTTTCATAATTATTAGGATGTAACTTTTGGTATATATTCCCTTTATTCAATGTTTGAATCCCTATATCTCAAGCCTTTCCCATGACATTTCAACAGATTATTTGTCTCATCCCATGAAGCTTAATTCTTCTAATTTGGACCCTCTAATTATTAAATCCAGATCTTTAGCTATTCGACTTATGATATTAATTAAAATTTTATTCAAGGTGTATGATTCTAAAGATGTAATTACTATGAGGGCTTTCCATTTTAGAAACAAGACCCAAAATAAAAATTGATCTTATCTTACACCCGTAAGGTAAGGGAAGAATCTTGGCTCCGTGGACCTCAAAGATTTCTCTTATTCAAATGACTGAATCCATTATTAGGTACTGTCTCTATCCCTCGGGATAATACATTGTTCTTTAAATGCTATATTTGATTATTTTGATAGAAATCCCTTAAGATCTATGGTGATCTCAAATAATAAACACCCTACTAAGGTTTCTTCTAGTGACTCCACTAGGGATCTTGTTCTCCTTTCCATCTTTTATGATAAGTCTAGTTGACTATACTTCCATCAGTTTATTTATGGGTCCATCAATTGATATGAAATTTTGGGTCCCATCCCATGTCTTTAATCTTTGATTTTCACCTGATCACTTAAACATCGACTAATGAGCAACGTTTCAAGATACCTTTCAAGGCTTTTTATTATAACTCCAATCTCAAATTTTTTACAGTCGACTCTCTATTGATATCTTTCTGTAGGCACTACAGGCAAAATGTCTCCCATACTTATTTTCTCCATTGAAAGTAGAAGTACTTGACATTTGACCCATGTTATTTAAATGGTGGGTTCTTGATGATCTATTTTTTTGATATGCATTGTAAATATCATTCAATACTTCAACACATCCATGACAACACAATTAGTAAATATGCATATCAATCACAATAAAAATCACTTCAGTATAAAAAGTATTATATTTTAAAAATTTTAAGCTACCAAACCTTAATACATATGCAAGTATTTGTATCACTCAAGTAATAAAGGTCTCTAATGGAGTCCTAAGTATCAATACCACAGGGAGTTGGAAATTCTTATGGTTATAATAATATTCAAACTACAAAAAATTTAAGTTAGAAAAACAAATCTAAAGTGAATTTAATGTATGCTAAATAAAATGCAGGTAAAATAACTAAGTTAATTAAGCTATATTCTAAACTTAAAAATTAAACTTACTAAGATTAAACAAAGTGTTGTAATGAAGAGTTCAAATTTAAGAAAACATCATTCTCCTTTACAATGAGTTTATGAATTTTAAAGTAATTAAAATCATTTAAAGTTATATATAAAATTGTATTGTGCCAAATAGGATCAATCCTATTCTTTACCCTCTGTGAGTGCGTAATGAATATTTGCTAATCCAGAGTTTGCTCCCTAAATCTGTCGTTAGGTTGAGAGGATAATGGCTCCCACTCCGGAGCTCCCACTTCTACCTCCTTTGAGGGCTAACAATCTTACTTTAGTTTCCAAGAAAATGGATTAAATTAGGGATTTTATTCTATCGCCCTAAAATCTCTAAATATGCGCCCTTTAAAAAATATTTCCCTATTTATTTGTACTCAACCCCATAGACTACATTCTCACCCATGAAATTTAATGTTACTCTTACCTTGTTGTAGAAAGCATATCCCTTTTGGATCTTACGTTTCTCAACAAATGTTAACATTTCAATTGACAAGATCAGAATATAAATGAAGATTAGAGTTTAAATCATTACAGTTTATTGACATTTAAAACCTTACATAATAAAATTAATTTTCCACAAAACCATATCTCATTGTAGGGAGAAAGATAAAGAAGACTACTCAGAATTCATGAGAAGGATACGCAAAACATTGATTATATATATATAAATAAGTTTACAAAACAAAGAAAGAAAAGAACATAACTTATCTCACAGTCCTTCTCAACCAAATCCCTTGAGGTTTCCTTTAAGAACTTTCTCTCTTTACAATCACACTCAATTCACTTTTAGAAATGTAATGAAGAAGAAATCTCTCACATTCCCTCTCCTCTTACAGCTCTAAAAGAAAATCCTCTCCAAAACCTAACTCTTCTCTCCGAGACTTCTCAAGCCGCACACCACCAAAACCAATAAACACCACACTCTCCACTTCAACACCCCACCAAAACCACACTAGTCTCCTCTTTTTAGTTGGGGTGCCAGCTTTGTCTTCAAAGAATTCAAAATTCCTACCTTTTTCCCAAGAGACACACCTTTTTACAAAAAGAGACAAATCCCTTTATCTAAGAGACACATATCTTCATTCAAGAGCCTTTCCAAAGTGTCTAGATGCATTGAACCACTCTATGGGGCATTTGAATTAATTTGAGCCTTTTAAAACCTTTCAAAAATAGTTAATAACTGCCACAATCTGTCTTAATTTTTCTCTTCCGTTTTTGGCACCTCTGTTGCTAGTTTATTAGAGTTTCTAGCTCTTCTCTGAATTTTGGCCCCTTTGGCATCAGCTTTGGAGCCTCTGGCACAAGTTCTAGCTCATTTGTTGCCTCATCTCTATAAAATGGTGCCTTTGGCGCACATTCTGGCGCCTCTGCGCTCATTTGTTGCCTCATCTCTATAAAATGGTGCCTCTGGCGCTCATTCTGGCGCCTCTGGCGCTAATTCTGGCGCCTCTGGCGCTAATTCTGGCGCCTCTGGCATCAGGATATTGAAAGACTACATTTTGACTCCAAATTTTTTCCTTTTGCTCCTTTTTACTCCAAATGTCTAAAATAAATATACTTGTAACAAAATATGAAAATACCCTTCTTTAAAGAGCAATATCACCAAATTTAAGTATAAAATTTATCAATAAAATTGCACTTTTTTTGGAGTATCGAATTCCCCCAAGCATAAATGTTACTTGTCGTTGAGTGACTCTTTTACTACATAAGAATATGACTTATGAGATGAACTTATAAAATTCTATAATTTGGTTTAATAAATGTAATAGTATAACTTAAGAAAAACTTTTAACAACTTAGGTTAAAACTAATAGTGTAATAACACTTAATAATCAATTCTACATTTATGAATCTCTATTCATTTCCAGAAGAATTGTAATTTGTCATATCAAAGATACTTAGAATATCCATATGAAAAAGAATTTCATGAAAAATTTATTAGTAAGGATGCTAATACTAAGGATGCTATATGCATGAAAATACTCAAATACAAGTTTAGAAAAGGTAATAAAGCCTTTTTCCTCAAGTTCATTTAAGTGAAGCCAATTAGTGAAGCCAATTTTTGATTAGGCATCTTCTCAAGCTTCTCCTCACAAATTTTTCTTTTATTTACCTCTTTATTTTCTTTTTATTTTATTTTATTTGCTTTAGGATCTTTCTTTTCTTTTATTTTTACTGTGAAAATTACTATATCTGGATAGCCTTTAATAATTTTGAACTTCAATATCCTGTTCTTGAAGTTAAAACTTCTTACATTCCTTCACTTTATAAACTAATATTAGCTTTGAAGATTTTTCATAAAGTATTATTTTTTTCTTCTTATATGAAACTCTAATGTTCTTAATAATTCAAAAATATAATTTCTGTTACTTTAAATAGAAAAGCATAGTCTTATGCTTTCATACTAAATATCTTAACTTTAGAATTTACTTTCATTATTAAAGATTTTTTCTTAAATTTACTATAATATTTAAAAACAAAAATATAGTTATCTAAAGTTAGACTCTAATACTAAAGGTCTTGTTAGATTAATTTTAAATTATAATTAATTGAGGGAAAACGAAAATTAGTTTACTTTCAAATAAATTTTCTTCCCCCCCAACACAGTTTTTCTTAATAATAAGTAAAGCATTCAGTACAAAAAATTGTAGGGTGAAAGAAAATAGTAAATGCATCAAAAGAAAACTAACCTATAGAGGGTTCTGAATATGAAACTTGGCTCTAACACATTGCAGGTATTAATTTAAACAGTACAGGCTTTAAAGCATCAAATGAAACATAATTTATCACAGGATTTTCTATGAAAAGGTAAATTAAAAACAAAAGCAGTAAATTAAGGAAATAAAAAATTCCAAAATGAAAATGTACAATTTACATCTATACACATAAACAAGCTTAATAGTACGCATACAAAACACATAACAATAACAATAAAAAAACAAAAATGAACAAAAATAGATAAAACCCAATAAATCATCATTCATCATCTTCCTCCTCTTCTTCCTCTTCTTCAAAATCTTCAAATTTTTCTTGCACATAAAGTGTAAAACTGAGGCATGTATGAAATTCTACAATATGATCGCCCCTAAGATATCTAACCATAGCCTCTTGGTATGCAATATCATGTTGTACTCTTCTTTGTTGATAATCATCATTTTGAGCATTTCTTAATTTCAAACCACCTTTTCTGTTATGCATTTCTATAATATTTGATTGCTGAATCATTAACTGTTCCATAATATTTTCAAGTGAATAAGTACTGGAAGTAGATGGTCGTGTAGCTGATGTAGAAGGTCTATCACAACTTCCACTTCTAGATCCGACAAATGATTCAAATCTATGAACTGTGGGTTTCCCCAATCTGTTTAAGTGATTGTAACATTTATTCATCCTTATCAAACTCTATTCCTGATTGTTCACATAAGGTGAAAATTAGGGCAGGGTAACCTAAATCACTAGTGGTTCCACTTCTAGCAATACTCTGAGCAATATGCATAGTGAGAGCACCAATATCAATGCCTTCATTTGTTGTATGAAAAAATTCAATACTTCTCTTTCTTTGGTACTTCACTAAGGTGATTAGATGGAAGTAATTACACAGAAATAAAGTAATGCCACGTTTTAGATTGCACATTTAGCATGGAAGTGGATAAATTTACCTTGTGATTATTCTTAACTTTCCATTCTTGCCTTCCATCAGTAAGATAGACAATTACTTCATCAAGTGATGAATCAGAAACCATAAATGTAGAATACTCACAATGAAATTTTTTTGGCAACCGGTATAATGCATTATTCCTTTCTTGAGTAAATTCAACTTTTTTACCTCTAACATAAACATGCTCATCAAATGTCACCCTAAGATTGGCATAAAATTCTCGAATGATAGGAACAATTGCTAATGTTGTGAAGTAGCAAAAAGTCTCCCAATTCTAAGCAATGATTAGCCTTTCAATCTCTTCTCTTGGGTTTGAGAATGCATGTTCCTGAATAAATTTTCCTGTACCCATCTGAGTATTGTAATTATACTGAGCTTTCAAATTAATAAAACATTCAACATAAAACCTCTCAAAGTCTTTCTTCTTTTCTCACTTGGAGTCATAGCAATTTATAAATAAATTCACATAAAATCCAAATAATTCATAATATCATAAATTAGACTAAAAAAATAGGAATATTTGGTACGAAAATTTTTACCATATGTTCTTTTTAAACTTCTTAAAAAAACTCAAATTTTTGGATTTTCATATTGTAGGAAAAATTCATGGTGAAAATAAAAAATTTCTAAGTTAAAGTGAAGTTCTTATCAAGGGAAGATGAAATCCAAAACCTTTTAGCCTTCAAATCTCCTCAAATCCAAGAAATGGTAAGCCTTAGATTCAGTTTTAACCTTAGTGTAAAGGTAGGAGATGACCCAAGCAAGAAAAAATAGGGTTTAACAGTGGTTTTTCTCTGTTTTAAGGAAATCTAGGTGTTTTTGGGAAACTAGCACCTCATGCGCCAAATCTAGCGCCTCTGGCGCCAACACCAAAAATTTTAGAATTTGATTTTCTTTTGAAATCTGTTGTATACCAAACCACTTAAACTCACATTTACATATAAAATCTACACCATACAAACTAATGCTCAAGACTAAATGTCAAACACTTAACATAAGAGACATATAAAGTTAAACAATGAAAATAAATGAAATCCAACACAAACATATAACACACAAATGCAATCATAATTATAAATTTCGTACTTTAGCGGGTTCAAACATCTTCTTGACTTTCATCTACTTGAATATTTCCCATGGGTTGTTAGAGGATGTATAAGTTGTAAAGGGGTCAGTGAGGAAATTTGTCTATCAAATCTTCCTCAACCCAGGCATTTTTCTTAAACATATGTACCATATCTTCTTCTATGCACCCGATATGTTTGAATTGTTCCTTCATCCTCCAATCCAAATAATCAAATATATCACAAATGTTTTCAATTGAATTCATAATATTTTGTACCTCTTTCTCCAACTTCTTGATCCTTTTCAAAATATCATTCGAATGATAAGGAAAGCGGGGCTGAATAGAAGATGAATATTGAGATGATTGATCCATAAGAATATTCAAATTATTTTCCTCCTTGTTTCCTATGCAGTTGCAACAAATCTCTAGGTCCAAAGGCTTCCAAGAGAGAAGAATTTTTCACAACTTTCATAAGACACTTGTGGCTGACTATATAGTAGGAATATGGTTGATGGATGTGCCAACCAATAAGTCAATTCCTTTCTAATCAAACCCAAAATAGATTTACAATTAAAGCACTCACATCAATAGGTCTTCTAGTCTGAATACAATAACTCAAGATAACACTTTCCTTGGTTACTTTATTGATTTTCATGGTAGGAAGAAGTTTTGATGAAATAAAGAAACGTCATGTCTTCGATGCAGGATTTAATAAAGTTAAAGAAAAACTTACATGCACATTATCACTTGTCTCCCAATTTGCATCTTCATCACTAAGGAATCGATAGAGTTTGTTCATGTTATATCTTGTTGGGAAAATATTGACATAATGAAAAATTGAGATGCTTTCAATCATAAAAAGTCATTTAATCTTGAAGGAGTAAATGACACCCACCTGTCTCGAACATAGACACCTCCCTGCTTAATTCCATGAACATTAGCACAAAATTCTTTTACCATAGGAACGACTACTGTAGCAGTGGTATAGCTTAACACTTCCCAACATCTCTACACAATAATCTCCTCTACACGAGTACTTGGTGTGTTAAATCATCAATTCACAAATCCTCATTCCTTGATTATTATCTTCTTCACTAAAACTCGATCATATATCTTCTGTACATCAAAACTAATGAACTTTCTCCAGTTAAAAATTCCATATCTAGAGGTTTCTTTAGAGTTGGAAGCCATAGGATTTGAATATAGTGACTTCCTTTTTCATTTTACCTACTTAAATAACTCCAAAACACAGATTTTGGGAGTTATTAGGAAGAAAATCCATCAAAAACCGCCCAAAACTGCCTTTAGAATCTTATAAAATTTTCACAGTAACCACGATGCTTCTGGGACCAATTTCTGGCACCTCAAGCACCAGTTCTTTGTAAAATTGTGGCTATGCTGCCAATTTTGGCACCTATGGAGCTATTTTAGATTTTTGCTCCGTTTTGCTTAAAATCCAGATAACTCTCAAATCTTCCATATAATTTAGTAAGTAAACAATGGTTTAATGTATTTTTTTATTATGTAAGTTTCCCAAGTACCCATAATTCATAAATAGAGCATAAATATAGATATGAGATAATATTACTTAAAAAAATAGATTTGTAACATTAACAAAGATAATTAAGGGTTGCCTCCCACAAAACGCTTGGTTTTATGTCCTCAACCTGACATTCCTAGTATTTGCTCTGGGTGAACCAACATTACAATCTCTTTAGAATTTGGCCTTTGACCATCAAGATATGGTTTCAGCCTATGCCCATTCACTTTAAATATTTCTTCAATTTTAGAATCTTCAATGTTAACAACTTCATTAGAGTAAAATTTTACAACAGTGAATGACCCTGTCCACCTAGACTTAAGTTTTCTAAGGAATGATTTCAATCTTGTATTGTATAATAAAACTTCCTATCTAGACTCAAATTTATTTTTTAGTATCTTCTGATCATGTCATTCATTCATTTTCTCCTTATATATATGACACGCCTAAAAATTACCAACTTTTTACCTACATTTTCATATATATTTTATGTTCATTTTTAATTATATTAAACTTTAAAAGAATGTATTATGCATATTTTTGGATTCAGGTACAAGAAATGGATTTTCAGAGAAAAAGAAGCAAAAATGTGCAAAAAAGTGTGATTTGGAGCTAAAAAGAGTAAGAAAGAAAATTCTGACCTAGTACATTTCTATATGTCTTTTGGTTGTTAATCTCATTTACACTTATCACATGTTTTTGAATAAACTATGCTCTAAATAAAGGTTTTTTTCATGTTTATCTTGTAGGTATATCTTTTAGGAGTGAAACAAAATTGAAACTGGGTGAAATGAAGCTGAAAAGAAGACAAACTAATCAAACTGGTATAGCTACTGTAGGGTGGTGTTAGCAGTACCAAAGGCACCAGAATCCAAAGAACAGGCTCCAAAGGCATTAAAATTAGCGTCAGAGGTGCCAAAATCCATAGAACAGGCGCCAGAGACACAAGAAACCGATGTTAGAGGCTCTAGAGACGATTTTGGATGGATTTTTGGCAACTTTGACTATTTTGAGATGTTCTAGAAGGCTCTAAGTGAATGAAAATGCCCCATGGAGTGGTTCAATGAATCTAGAAACTGGGGAAAGGCTCTTGAATGAAGAAATATGTCTCTTGGATGAAGAAAATTGTCTCTTGGAATGAAAAGATGTGTCTATTTAGAAAAAGAAGGAATTTTGTGCCTCAATAAAATAGAGGGGTTGCGTCCTCTCATGGATGATGTGTTTGTGTGTGTGTGTGTGTATGTGTGTGTATGAAATGAAAATTGAGAGGAATGCTTAGACATCTTATAATAGGATTAGAAATATAGATTTCTACCTTTTCTATAGAAATTGGAGAGGGGATTTTGAGAGAATCTGCAAGAAATTATACTTCCATTGCATGGATCTATGAGAGACTTTGTGGGAGAAATCTTCATATTTATTTCAAATGGAAAAAGTTAAGTTTTTTGTTCTTCATTATCTTTTGTTTTGTATAAACTTATCTAGTGGATTTTTTTTGATATGATGAAGTTATATTTTGTGTTTTCTTCGCGCAATTTAAGTAGTTTTTCTTACTCATTCTGTTAATTGGAAATAGTGGCATGAGAAGAGTAGGTCATTGTTTTATAGGTCATTATTTTCATTTTACTTTTCTTTTACAATGAGTAGGATTTATTGGTAGGATTTTGAGATGCATGTTAGTATGCAATTTAATTATAAATGTAATGTTTTTTAATTGAAGTTCATTTACATTTCAATTTAAACTTGTTGTAATGTTAAAATTTGTTAAGAAACATAAGATTTGGAAGGGCTATGGTTTCTACAATAAAGAAAAAATCACATTCAGTTTAATGAATGAGAATGTAGTCCATGGGGTTGAGTGTAAATAAATAGGGAAATATACTTTGATCGGCGTAGAATTGGAAATTTTCAAAGAAATATACTTTGATGGGCGTAGAATTGGAAATTTTCAAGTGACTGACTGAAATCCCCAATTTGGACAAATTGCTTGGAGACTAAAGTCAGATTGTTAGCCCTCAGGCAAGGGAGAAGTGGGAGCTATGGAGTGACAGCCAGTATCTTCTCAAACTAACCATAGATTTAGGGACCAAACTCTAGATTAGTAAATGTTGTTTATGCACTCTTAGCGGGTAAAGAATAGGATTTCTTCTATTTGACACAATACAATTTTATATGTATTTTAAATAATTTTAATTACTTCACAATCCATAAACTTGTTGTAAAGGTAAAGGATGCTTTCTTAAATTTGAACTCATCCCTACCAAACTTTCTTTAGTCTTATAAGTTTAGTTTTGAAGTTTAGCAATTAGTTTAGTTAACTTAGTTCTTTTAACTACATTTAATTTAACGTACATTAAATTTATTTTAGATTTGTTTTGTTTACTTAAGTATTATAGTTTGAATATTGTGTTTGATGTTATAGCCTTAAGAATTTCCAACTCCATGTGGGATTGATACTTAGAACTCCAATAAAGCCCTTTATTACTTGAGCGATACATATAATTACGTTATTATATAATTACGTTATTACTACGGTTTGGCAGTTTAAAGATTTTAGAAGATAAAACTATGTATGTTGAATTTACTTTTATTAGGATTTAACTTCATATTTAATACTCATGCTGCCATGTGTGTATTGTAGTATTGAATGATAATTACAACACACCACATAACCGCCACACCAAGTTTTTGGTGTCGTTGACGGGGAAGTTTCAGTGAGAACCTTAGAAGATATTTAGTTAAACTTGCAAGACTTAGATTTGAAATTTATAGTATTATTATATAGAGTGCTTAATTATTGTGTGCTTATTTTAAAGAAAATCCAAAATGCCAAAAATACTTTTACTATCAGTCCTATTAGTTAATTCTTTAGATTTGTATGCTTAGTTCAGAAGCTGCAGACCTTCAATTTTACAAGTCAGATTTGGAGAGGACTTTTGGGAGAATGATGAATCAGAAAATACTCTATGAATTTAATGTAGAAATGGCGGATCAATGATATAATGAATATTCAGATTTGGATTATAATGTTAGTAGCTTTGAAAGAGTAAACCCCAAGTGAGTGGCAAATTTTCAAGAAGATATGCTTACTATTTTAATTTCTTAGGTTGCAGATATTGAGGGGAAGTTAGATCAACACTTAGAAAGTTATCGTTAATGTCCCCGAGTTATTAAGAACAAATTATTTGGACAATTGATTGAGCTTAAATATTTTGAAATTATCCATGAGTTATACAATCCTTATTCTAATTATTACAACCCAGGTTGAGAAAATCTTTTGAATTTTAACTGGAATAATAATTTTAGAAGAGAAGACCAATTTTGGAAGGATAATCAGTTTAATTGGACGTGTAATTGGAATAATTAGGGCAATTATAACGATAAACTTTATTTTCCTTATAGATTTAACTTCAACCCACATAATGAGGAGGAGTCACTATTTGAAGGGGAGATGATTCAATTGGAGAGTAAGTTGGAAAGTCAAAAAAGTGAGCTGGAAAGTCAAGGGGCCACAATAAGGAATATAAAAAACCAACTAAGACAGATTATTAATGAAAATAATAGTTATCCCTCAAAGATTTTACCAAGTGTCCTTGAGATAAACTCTGAGGAGATGAATGAAGAGCAGTATAAAATTATTGAGTTAATATTTGGATGAGAATTTTAGGATATGTTTCAACAGAACATTGAGTTGAGAGATGAGGATAAGGAGATCGAAAGACCAATGAAAAAAATTCCTAAGAAATTATAAAAAACTATTTCTTCAATTAAAATAAACATATAGAGAGACCACTCTACCATTTAATTAGTACCAAGGGGACAAATTGAAAAATAACCATGAACAAAAGAGTAACCTAGAAGAATTTGATCCAGAATTTGAATTATCTAGAGGTAATCTGATAAAAATTTTGAAGATCTTGAAGTATCATATAAAGATCCATTTCTTATAAATTATAAGAGTGATATTAATATGAAAATTGAAAAATCTTATAAATTTTAAGAGTGATATTAATATGAAAATTGAAAAATCACTAGAAGAATATAAGATCTAGAAAGAAATATGAGAAAAAATGATATGAATCAATCTGAAAAAGAAGAGCTGAAGGAAAATTTTAAATTTGAGGACTTTGTAGGAATCCCTAGATCCGGAAAAGGTTGGGTGATTGATCAAGGATTACTTAAATAGAATTTTATCCAAGTGGAATCATTTATCGGGCTGACGACGTTAAACCAAGCGCTTTATGGGAGACAACCCATAGTTATCAGTGTGATTTGATTTAGTTTCCTAGAGAGTCATGATTGCTAATGTTGTATTGTGTCTGCTTTATTGTGGATGTATTAATTTGATCGATGATTGGTGGATGTTTGGACTGTTAGATGCCTAATTTGATCTTTATTTGTCACGAGAAAGGTGATTTCTTAACTTATTTTTATGACTAGACTTATATATTCTCTTGTAGTAGTTGGATTGATGAGGCTGCTATGACTTGGGTCTCACCAGGACTTGAGTCTTACCAGAGACATTATAAATTTAAACAGTAACAGTTTCATCTCAGTTTTGTTAGTTCGTTTCTTTGACTTTGTTTTCATTTGGTAGGAGTCATGAAACTATTTGATGAATAACATGTGGATGATCTTACACTACCTATATATCCTTCAGAGGTGCTTAATTAAAGGGATATGGTGATGCCTAGGGTTGGTGCTCGAGAGCCAATATGTCAGGGATAATCATATCTAGGGTATTATACCTTATAACAATATTTTAAAGTACCCAATATAACAGTGTAATGATTCTGTTAGAAATTGAAATTAAGTTAGTGAGATGCGATGAGTTAAAGGAAGAATTAACCTCATTTTAGCATGTCTGTTGTGTTTGTGTTTTATGATTATTTTTTAGTTACAACTTTATATAGGACATGGAGAACATATTTATATTCTTATGATGATACCTATTATTCTAGTTAGCCTTTTTAAATTTCATTATGGCATGTTTAGTTTATATTTACTTTCTGCTACACCTTTTTTATCCTGATGAAATCTTGTAGATGTTTTTGATGGACATTTGTGGAAGACAGAATTTTTGAATATTTTTTTTTTCCTGCTTATATTTTCTGTATTGCATGTTATACATGTTCAAAATCAAGTTTGGGGGTAGAAAAATTAAAATTTAAAGTTAGTATACTTCATTTTAGTTTAATATTATTGCAAGCATGTTGTTGGCTAAATTTACTTTCTCCTGCAGTCATTCTAACTTGATTACCCATGTATATGAATTCGATAGGATGTTGTATTAGTTAGTAGATTCAAATTTTACTTTTTCTTCCTACTACATTTTATGGAATTAAGTGCAAAATATTTAAATAGGGGGGGGAGGGGGGGGGGGGGGGGGGGGGGGAAATTTTTAAAACTTAACTTTAATTTTCTTCGGTAGCCTATAATTAATTTGATATCACTTTTTAAATGACTTGTGCTGTGTAGTGTTACCTTTATGTTACTATAATTTTTGATTTTAGGATTGTTGAAAAAATAACTGAGTTGAAATCCTATGCGAAGAAACTGTTCTAGAGTTAAGATATTTTGTATGAAACTTAGAAAAGTTATTTTGCTATTTATGGTAGAAAGGAGTTGAATATTTGAAAAGTTAAGATTCTTAAATTAATATTTATGGAGAATTGAGGCTTTATTGAAAACTTTTTCATACTAATACTTTACGCTTTTAAAAAGTGAGGGAAAATTTTGAGTTTTGGATTTTATAAAGAGGATAGTGATCTTCAAAAGTATTAAAGGCCTATCCAGATAAAGTAATCCTCACATAAAAAGAAACAAAAAGAGAGTAAGGATTAAAAGGATTCTAAAAGAAAAAAAAAGAAAATAAAGAGATTAAAAAATAAAGAAAAAAAAACTGAAAAGAAAATATGTGAAGAGAAGCTTGGGAGAAGCCTAATAAAAAATGGTTTCATTTGAATCATTTTAAAAGAAAAGATTTAGAAACAATCCTAAACTTATTCTTATTTAAAAAAAGTTTTGGACAAATTGGTATATATAACTTGCTGAAATTCTTTTCTTAAACTTTCTATGAATCTTTAGTTTGATAAGTTTCAATAAATTTTGAAATTAATGGAAAGACAAGATTCCTAAGTTGAATATGAGATATTCTTATGCTCTAGTCCTAGATTGATTTGCTAGAATTTCTCTTAAGTTACACTATAAAATTTATGAGACAAAATTATAGGAAACTCTATTGAAAATCACTACCTCAAATCAACAAATTTAGTCTTTAAAGTTATAGGGTGACTTGAGGACAAGTAACATTTATGTTTGGGGGATTTTGACACGCTTAAAAATTACCTACCCTTTACCATAATTTTCATATATATTTTATGCTCAATTTTAATGATATTAAAATTTAAAAGAAGGTATTCAATATATTTTTTTGCTTCAGGTACAAGAAATGGATATTTAGAGAAAAAGAAGCAAAAATGGGCAAAAAGAGTGCAATTTAGAGCGAGAATGACCAAGAAAGAAAATTCTATCCTGTCACATTTCAATTTGTCTTTCTAAGCTTAACTTCCTTTACACATCTCACATGCTTTTGAATGAAATTTTACTTTAAAGAAAGGTTTTTTCATGGTTATCTTGAAGGTATATCTATTAGGAGCGAAGCACAACTAAAACGGGGTGAAACAGAGCTGAACGGAGCCAAATGGAGCAAAATGGTGGAGTTGTTGCAAGGTGGCACCATTAGCACCAAGATTGGTGCTAGAGGTGCAAGAATCCAGTAAATAGGTGCCAGAATTGGCGCCAGAAGTGCAAAGAATTGGAAAATAGGTGCCATAGGTGCAAAAAAATGGGGTTGGACGGACTAAAGATTTTTATAGATAGATTTTTGGCGATTTTTTACTACTTTAAGATGCTCTAGAAGGCTCTAAGTGAATCAAATGCCCCATGGGGTGGTTCAATGAATCTAGACACTTGGGAAAGACTCTTGAATGAGGATATATGTCTCTTGGATTAAGAGATTTGTCTCTTAGAATGAAAAGATGCGTCCTATGGGAAAAAGAAGGAATTTTGTCTCTTTAAAATAGAGCGCCTATAGCCTCTCACATATGGTGTGTGTGTGTGTGTGTGTGTGTGTGTGTGTGTGTATGAGGGAAAAATCGAGAGGAATGCTTAAAGATCTTAGAATAGAAATAGAAATGTAGATTTCTACATTTTCTAAAGAGATTGGAGAGGGGACTTTGAGAGAATCTTTAAGGAATTGTATTAGCATTGTATGGATCAACAAGAGACTTTGTGGGAGAGATTTTCATCTTTCTTTCAAAAGGAAAAAGATAGGTATTATGCTCTTCATTATCTTATTATTTTTTGGGAAAAAGATAGGTATTATGCTCTTCATTATCTTATGATTTTTTGAACACTTATCTAGTGGATTTGCTTTGACGTAATGAAGTTTTCTTTTGTGTTTTATTCGTGCTTTATGAGTAGTTTTTCTTACTATTTCTTCTTGTTTGGAAATAGTCGTATGAGAAGATTATGCATTTATTTTCATTTTACTTTTCTTTTACAATGACTAGGATTTATGTGTAGGATTTTGGGATGCATGTTAGTATGCAATTTTTTTATAAATGTGATGGTTTTTACTTGAACTTCATTTACATTGCAATTTAGGTCTGTTGCAATGTTAAAATTTTTTGAGAACCATAAGATCCGAAAGGGCTATGCTTTCTACAACAAAGTAAAAATCACATTCAATTTCATGGATGAGAGTGTATTCCATGGGGTTGAGTGCATATAAAATAGGAAAATATACTTTGATGGACATATAATTGGAGATTTTAGGGTGATGGACTAAAATCCCCAATTTAGTCCAATTGCATGGAAACTAAAGCAAGATTGTTAGCCCTGAGGCAAAGAAGAAGTGGGAGCTCTGGAGTGGAGTATCCACTCAACCTAACCATGGATTTAGAGACCAAACTCTGGATTAGTCAATGTTCTTTATGCACTCTCAAAGGGTAAGGAATATGATTGCTTCTATTTGTCACATACAATATTAAATGTAACACATTCCCATACATTATCTAATTCACTACATAAGAATAGTAGTTTTTAACATCTTAAAATTCTCAGAACGAATTCATCCAGAAAGGGTTATCTTTAAAATTAATATTTTCATTTATAATTAGTTATTTGTTGTTTTAAACTTAAGACTTACATATAGGTGTAATTTTTAGAAAAACCACTTGAATTGACCTTCCAAACTAATGACTAATATTAGTATCCAAACTAATGACTAATATAATGACTAATATTAGTAGACTAGAATTAGCCTAAGAGATTTCTTACCTCGCTTCTCAGAGAGATTGATTTTTAACGAGAACCCTATATTATTTGAAGCAATACGTGCACTTGCGTAGAGCCACTAGTGTGTGAACTATTTCTATATTTTATAACATTTCAAAATTACTGCATAATTTCAGGATGAGTCAAATTTTTTACACTATTACCATGGATTTAATTTGACATAAAACATGCAAAAAAAATACACACTCTAGGTGCGCATTAATATCCTAGCATTATCATAAGATTCATTCTTGATTTCTTCAATCTCATTCAGTTGCAACAATCTTTTCTCACCACCATCTTTTAAATTATAATTAAATTCTTTAATAGCCCAATAAGCTTTATGCTCCAGGTCTACTAGTAAGTGACAAGTCTTTCCAAAAATTAATCTATATGCGGACATTTCTATGGGTGTTTTATAAGCTATCATATAAGCCCACAATGCAGTATCTAATCTAACACCAATTCATTTTAATAGGATTTATAGTTTTTCCAGAATTATTTTAATTTCAAGATTAAATACTTCGACTAAACCTCTAGTATGGGGACGATAAGCAGTTGCAATCCTATGTATAATATCATACTTTTCCACTGGATTTTAAATTCATTTATTCTTAAAGTGAGATCCTCCATCAGTAATGATTACTCTCGGCATTATGATGAATCTTGGTATTCCATATCTTATAAAAATACTTTTGATTAAAAATTTTGAAACACTCCGAGTGTCACATTGAGGTAAAGTGATTGCTTCAATCCACATTGATACATAGTCTACTACAATTAAGATATATATACTTCTAAATGAAGATATAAATGGTCCCATAAAATCCAATCCCCAAACATAAAAGATTTCAACTTCAAAAGTAAAATTCAGAGACAATTCATTTTTTTTGAAATATTACCTACACGCTGACATCAAAACATATTTATATGTATATATATTAACATCTCTAAATAGAGTAAAACACTAAAATCCAGAATGTAAAATTTTATGAACAGTTCTATCAATTCAAAAATGACCCTCAAATTCATAATCATGAAATTTTTGAATGATTTTCTCAATTTCTTCATAGGGCATAGTTCTCCATATAACTAAATCTTTACATTGTTTGTACAAATATAGGTCATCCAAAAAGTTAAATTTTGCATCGTGGATAAATTTCTTCTCTTGTGGCTTTGTCAATCCATATTGTAAAATACAACTGACCATGTAGTTCACAATATCAACATACCATGGTATTTCCCATTCTTTAATAGTATATAGTTGCTCATCATGAAAAGTTTCATTAATTTCTCATTCAAGATCACATGTCTCTTCATGTTCCAACATAGATAAATGATCAGCTATTTGATTATCAAATCCTTTCTTATCTACTACCACAATATCAAATTCTTGCATCAAAATTACCCATCTAATTAATTGTGGTTTTGCATCCTTCCTTTGCATCAAATTTTTTATAGCAGAGTGGTCTGTATGCACAACACATTTGATCATGAAAAGTTTCATTAATTTCTCATTCAAGATCACATGTCTCTTCATGTTCCAACATAGATAAATGATCAGCTATTTGATTATCAAATCCTTTCTTATCTACTACCACAATATCAAATTCTTGCATCAAAATTACCCATCTAATTAATTGTGGTTTTGCATCCTTCCTTTGCATCAAATTTTTTATAGCAGAGTGGTCTGTATGCACAACACATTTGACTCCAATTAAATATGACCTAAACTTATCAAAAGCATAAATAGTTGCTAATAACTCTTTCTCATTAGTGGTATAAATAAATTGAGCATCATTTAGAGTTTTGCTTGCATAATAATAACTTTAAAAATTTTGTCATATCTTTGCCCTAAGACAGCTCCAATTGCATAATCACTTACATTATACATTAGCTCAAATGGTTTCTCCCAATAAGGTGAAACAATTATAGGAGCAGTGATTAATTTTTCCTTTAATGTTTCAAAAGCAGTAAGACACTCTTTATTAAAATTAAATTTTGTATCTTTTTCCAAAATTTGGCATAAATGATTAATAATTTTTTATAAATCTTTTATATATCGCATGCAAAAACTTGCATATCCTAAAAAACTTCTAACTCCTCTTACAGTAGTAGGTGGAGGTAGGTTAGTTATAACTTGAATTATTGTCGGATCTACTTCCATGTCATTATCAGAAATTATATGCCCAAGTACAATTCCTTCTGCAACCATGAATTGAAAATTTTCCTAGTTTAAAACTAAAGTCATCTTTTGACATCGTTGTAGAAGTTTGACATCATACATTTTTGAAATATTGCAGGTGCATTTCATAAACTAAACAACATTTGTTGAAAAGTAAAAGTACCATAAGGACTAGTAAATATTGTCTTCTATTGATCCTCAAGAGCAATAGGTTTTTGATGATAGGCAATATATCCATCTAAATAGCAAAAGTTTTTGTGCCCAACAAGTCTTTTCAACATTTGGTCCAAAAAAGTTAAAGGAAAGAGATCTTCCCTGTTGGCCAAATTTAATTTTCTGGAAAAATTTAATTTTTTATAATCAAGGTAGATTTTCCAACCAGTGACTTGTTGTGTTGGTATTAATTCATTATTCTCATTTGTCATGACAATCACACCCCTTTTCTTAGGAACGTAGTGAATTGGACTTACACAAGAACTATTTGAAGTAGGATATGTTATTCTAACATCTACCATTTTAAAATCTCTTTATTAAAAGTTTCTTTCATCATTGGGTTTAATCTCCTTTGAGGATTAGGATTTGGTTCATGATGTTCTTCCAATAAAATTTTGTGCATACAAATCAAAGGATTGATTCCTTTGATACAAGCTACCTTCCATCTAAAGCCTTTCTTTTATCTTCTTAAGGTTTTCAACAACTTTTATTCTTGTACTTCAGTTAATTCTAAGGATACAATAATAGGTAATGTTGATAAATTACTTAAAAAGACATATTTTAAATGTGTAGGAATTTTTTTCATTTCTAGTTTAGGAAATTTCGCAATTGAAGAAATCAAATTTTTGTTATTATCCGTAGAATCTAATAGTTTAAATTGTTCCTAAACATAATCTGATTCTTCATTACTCACTTCTATAGATTTATCTTGAATTATATCCTCATCTTCATACTCCAAATAATCTTCTATAGTTTTCTTTTGAAATGTATCTGTGAAATATTCACTATTTAAATAAACATTAATATCCATTCTGAAGTATTCATTATCTCTACCTTTTGTAAAGTATCTCATTTATTTTGATATATTAAATGTAACTTCTTGATCACTGACTCTCAATGTTAACTCTCCTTTTTGCACATTTATCAAAACTCTTCCAGCGACAAGAAATGGTGTTTCTAAAATGATAGGAATCTTCCTTCATGTCAAACACAATAAAATCCTCCGGAAAGATAAATTTATCAACTTTTACCAAAACATATTTTATAACTCTTTTAGGATAGGTAATCAAACGATCAACTGACTAAAGAGTTACAGTAGTATGTGAAATTTCTCCTGATCCCAACCTTCTAAAAATTGATAGAGGCATAAGATTAATATTGGCTCCTAAGTCACATAAAACTTTTCTAAAAAATCTTTCACTAATGGCACAAGGAATAGTAAAACTACCAGGATCTTTAAGTTTCTTAGAAAACTTTTTCCTGAATTATGGTGCTACACTCCTCACTAAGTGCAACAGTCTCATTTACCGTAAACTTGCTTTTTTTATTAAGTATATCCTTCGTAAACTTCACAAAGCTTGAATTTTGTTCTAGGGCTTCAACAAATTGAATGTTTATCGTTAGTTTCCTCAATATTTCTAAGAATTTTGTAAATTTTTTATCTCTGTTATACTACTTCAATCTATGAGAAATGGAGGTAGTGGTTTTTCTACAATAATTTTCATTAGTTTAATAGGATATTCTGACTCAAGATGAAAATCTTTGCAAAACTTTTAATTTTCTACCCCTTCTTTCTCAACTTCAATATCTTTTTGAACTTTTTTTTCTAATTTTTTTCCACTTAGCAATCAAATAGCCTTAATTTACTCTTTGTTTTGATCTTTATGATTGACTTAAAAATTACTAGGCAAAGTTTTTGGAGGACCTTTGCTAAGTGTAGTAGTAATACATCCCAACTGATTTTTTATGTTTCTAATTGTCGCTCCTTGACTTTGTAATTGTGCTCCTATTTTCAATATTATTTCTTTCATTGAAAATTTCATCTCCTTACTCTGTGGCTTGCTATAAAAATCTAGAGAATAATAAGATTTATAGTTAATGTTACCATGTTTGTTAGAATTTCCCAATGGGTTCGCAGAATGGGTTCGCAGGATTGTTCCTCCATTGCAGATTTACAACATTAGAGTTAGTATTACTCCAACTAAAATTAGGGTGATTTTTCCAACTAGGAT
This sequence comes from Phalaenopsis equestris, assembly GCF_001263595.1. Classification (NCBI taxonomy): domain Eukaryota; kingdom Viridiplantae; phylum Streptophyta; class Magnoliopsida; order Asparagales; family Orchidaceae; genus Phalaenopsis; species Phalaenopsis equestris. The sequence continues at coordinate 49,507 of NW_018165378.1, forward strand.
TATAATAATTTGAATAAGAATTATTAGTTAATTTGTCTATTGCTGTTAAAGTTTCTTATGAAGATTTAGAATCTATTATTTTTTCCAATGAATTTTCCTCAAGCATAGGAGGTGTCTGAGAATAATTTATTCTATATTGATCTAGGTTCTTTGATATTGCAGTAATTTGAGAAACCAAAATATATATTGCATTAGAATCATAAATACTAACTACTCTTTTTGGAGTTATCCTTTCAGAGGACCATTGCAAAATATTAAATATTAGTAGTCATCTCTTTAATTAAAGAATATGCTTCATCAAATAATTTTAACATTAATGATCCACTAGCAGTAGCGTCAATTCGATCTAAGAGATTCAACCAATCCATTATAAAAAAAATTGAATTATTAATTAATCTGGTAACACATTATGTGGACACATCCTAAGGAAATCTTAAAATCGTTCTCAAGCTTCATAAATTGATTCTCCTTCAAACAGACAAAAATATGTGATATCATTTCTAAGTTTAGTAATTTTTGATGATGGGAAAAATTTAAATAATAGTTTTTGTAATAAGTCTCCCCAAGTTCTGATAGATTTATGTACTAATGAGTTTAATCACATCTTAGATTTATCTCTTAATGAAAAAGGAAAAATTCTAAGTCTGACGGCACATTTGACATTTCATCATATTTAAATGAGCAGACACTTTTAGAAAAATAACAAGATGTTAGTTAATATCTTCAGTTGAAGTTCCCCTAAACTAATTAATTTGTACCATTTGGATAATAGTAGGTTTAAGCTCAAATGAATTAGCAGCTACAACAAGGTTTTGTATACTCAACTAAATTTCATCTGTTATAGGATTAACATAATCTCTTAAAGGACTCTGATCATGTTAATTTTTAATTCCTGGATTATTTAAGTTCGTAGTAAAGTTTGTAGTAATTTTGTTCAAATTATCTAACTCTTTTTTTTGTTTTTGAATTTTTCTATTAGTTCTTTCTAACTCTGAATAGTAAGACACTAAATTTTCATATCTTAAACTATGCATACACAAATACAACAAATAATTAAAATAAGAAAACATACTAAAATATAAAAATAATAATTTAAAAACAAATTTTCTTTTTTATTTTTTTAGTTTAAATAAAGTTTTACAAATTATAAATTAATTTACCTTTACTCCCTGACAACGGCAAAAAAAAACATGATAGCAAATAAGTGGTGTGGGTTTTGTGGTGCGTTGTAAATATCTTTCAATATTATAATAGACACACGACAACACAAATAATAAATATGCAGTTTAATCACAATAAAAATCACCTCAATATAAATAATTTAATATTTTAAAATCTTTAATCTGCCAAACCATAATAATTTTATATTTTAAAATCTTTAAGCTGCCAAACCATAAGCAAACCATAATAAAAATGCAAGTATACATATCGCTTAAGCAAAAAATTACTCTAATGGAGTCTTAAGTATCAATCCTACAAGGAGTTGGAAATTCTTATGGTTATAACATTAAATATAATATTCAAACTACAAAAACTCAATTAAGAAAAAAACAAATCTAAAGCAAATTTAATTTATGCTAAATGAAATGCAGCTAAATGAACTAAGTTAACTAAGCTATATTCTAAACTTCAAAATTAAACTTAGTAAGACTAAACAAAGTTTTGTAATGAAGAGTTAAATTTAAGAAAGCTTCCAGAAAGCTTCCTTCCCCTTTATAATGAGTTTATGGATTATGAAGTAATTAAAATAATTTAAAATTTTATATTAAATTGTATTGTGCAAAATAGGAGTAATCCTATTCTTTACCCTCGGTGAGTGCATAAAAAACATTGACTAATCCAGAGTTTAGTCCCTAAATCTATGGTTAGGTTGAGAGGATGCTGCCTCCTAGTTCAGAGTTCTCACTTCTCCCTCCCCTGAGGGCTAAGAATTTCACTTTAGTTTCAAAACAATTACAGCAAATTAGGGAGTTTAGTCCCTAAATCTATGGTTAGGTTGAGAGGATGCTGCCTCCTAGTTCAGAGTTCTCACTTCTCCCTCCCCTGAGGGCTAAGAATTTCACTTTAGTTTCAAAACAATTATAGCAAATTAGGGATTTTAGTCTGTCACCCTAAAATCTCTAATTTTACACCTTTCAAAATATATATTTTTATTTATTTGTACTCAACCCATAGGGCTAAGAATTTCACTTTAGTTTCAAAACAATTATAGCAACTGGACCAAATTGGTGATTTTAATCTGCCACCACAAAACCTCCAATTTGTCGTGCAACAAAGTTTATTTCCTTATTTATTTGCACACAACCCTCTGGACTACATTCTCACCCAAGAAATTGAATGCGACTCTTACTTTGTTGTAGAAAGCATAACCCTTTCAGATCTTGTATTTCTCAACAAATTTTAACATTTCAATTGACCTGATTGAAAAGTAAAGGAAGATCAAAGTTTAAATCGTCACAATTTATTGACATTTAAAACCTTACATAACAAAATTAATTCTCACAAAACCATATCTTGTTATAGGGAGAAGGATAAAGAAGACTACTCAGAATTCATGACAATGATATGATGAAACGTGGATTATATATGTAAAAACAAGTTTACAAAAAAAAGAAAGGAAAAAACACAACTTATCTCACAATCCTTTTCAAACAAATTTCTTGAAGTTCCCTTTAATCACTTCCTCTCTTTATAATCATACTCAATTCTCTCATAGAAATGTAATGACAAAGAGATCTTTCACCTTCCATCTCTCGAAGAAAATCATCTCTAAAAGCTAACTCTTCTCTCCAGGACTTCTCAAGCCACACACCTCCAATGCCACACAACACACTATCCTCTTCAACACCCAACCAAGTCCACACTAGTCTCCTCTTTTTAATTGGGGCACCAGCCTTGTCTTCGAGGAATTCAAAATTCTCCCATTTTTCCTAAGAGGTACACCTCTTCACACCATAAGACTCTTCATCAAGATACATATCTCTTCATTCAAAGGCTTTCCAAATTGTCTAGATGCATTGAACCACTACATGAGGCGTTTGAATTAATTGGAGCCTTCTAAAACCTCTTAAAAATAGTTAGTAGCCACCATAATCCATCTTAATTCGTCTCTGGCATCTATGGTGCTTGTTCAGGTGCCTCTGGCACTTATTCTGGCACCTTTAGCACTTGTTTTGGTGTTCCTAACACTAGTTTATTTGAGTTTTGCACTGTTCTCTAGATTTTGGCCCCTTCAGCGCTAGTTCTAACACCTATGGCTCCTCTTCTCTATAAAATGGCGCCTTTAGCACCAATTCTAGTGCCTCTAGTTCTAGCTCTCTATAAAATGACCCCTATAGCGCCATTTTGGCACCTCTAACACTAATTCTGTTGTCGGGATGTTGAAAGATTGCATTTTTTACTCCAAATTTCTTCATTTTTGTTCCATTTTACTCAGAATGCCTAAAATCAGTATACCTAAAATAAAACATAAAAATAACCTTTTTTAAAGTGCAATATCATAAATTTTAAGCATAAAATTTTTACATATAATTGCACCTTTTTTTGGTGTATCAATCCACAATCAAGTTTGGACTGGGTTTCAATGAATCTAGCAGCCTGCTGATGGTAGGTCCCCCATCAGTAATATGACTCTACAAACATGGCAAACTTAACACCTCATCCTTAGCCACTATTGCTTTTATTTCAAGACATCCTTAAAATTTTTCCCATTTCAACCTTCTAATCACATCAATCAAGAATTTTAAAACTACGAATGTTCATTTATTCTTCAAATCTGGAGAAATAAAAAAATTAGGACTAGTTGAAATAATTGGGATTTGGAAGCCACCTCTAAGAGAGCAATTCTGACATGATACCTACATTATATTTGAAAAAATTAACAATAATAAAAAATTTTTGGTAGTAAGAATTTTTGAGATCACCAAAATAAGAAAAATGATTAATATTTATCAGTTGATTTAAAAATAGAGCTAAGAAAATTCCACTATGAAAAGGAAATTTAACACTTTTAAGCCTTTATTCTATCATTTTAAGATAATTCAGGCTACTAACACATGTTAAACCACTGAGACAAGGATTCAAAACCAATATCAAAATCTTTGCTTGGGCATGACCATACCCATATTCGGTGTAGCCATGCTGGCATGCCTGCCTCACACGTGAATGTGTGTGATTTGCATGTGACCATGCGTTGTCTTTTTTTAAGCTTGATTTAACTCGTGTTTTAAACTCATTTTATTCCTGATGCCTTCCAGCTTTTACAGTATGCCCTAGCTATCCCCAAAGGCCTTCTCAAAGCTGTAAATGAATCTGCTAGCTTTTAATCCTCTTAAGTGAGATATTTGGTCATTTCCTAGTTTTAGTGTAAGTTTTAAGGATTTTCTTGTAGTCGTTTTGAAAGCTTTTTACAATGCTGCTTAGAATGAGAGGTAGGGGGCTAGAAAATGACTACTTTATAAGGAGTTGTTCCCTTCTAAACAAATGATTCATAAGTATTTAAATTAGCCTTACTAATGTTTTTCATAGGATAAACCCATTCTTCATCTCCACTTTCCACTCCAGAAAGTTTGCAAATTGTA
>NW_018165378.1:55784-56745 GCF_001263595.1 Phalaenopsis equestris
AGAAATTGGGAATCTTTCAGTTGGATCCAAAGGCTTCCAAGGTAGCAGTACCTTTTCTCAATTTTCATAGGACACTTGGAACTGACTGCAAAGTGAGAAAATTGTGGTGGGGTGTCCAAGCCCATAAGTTGATCCGTGAATGATCAGGCCCAAAACTGACTTCATAATTATATTCAATGTCGATCGGCAGTCCCCTTTGGATGCAGTAATTCAAAATGGCCCTTTCTTTAGAATATTTACCAATCTTCATTGTCAGTAACAGTTTCGCAGAAATGAAAAAGTGCCAATATTTTGAAATGAGATTTAGGAGTGTTGCATAAAATCTAACATACCCATTTTCTCTTATTTCCCAGCCGTCAGTTTCATCCATTAAATACTGGTAAATCTCATTCGTCTGGTTTCTCGTTGGGACGAAATTGGAATAGTGGCAGACATGAACATTCTCTATCATATATAATTCATTGATCCTTGTTGAAATGAGATTTAGGAGTTTTGCATAAAATCTAACATACCCATTTTCTCTTATTTCCCAGCCGTCAGTTTCATCCATTAAATATTGGTAAATCTCATTCATCTGGTTTCTCGTTGGGACGAAATTGGAATAGTGGCAGACATGAACATTCTCTATCATATATAATTCATTGATCCTTGCAAGAGTGAAAGTGATCCATCTATCATATATAATTCTCTTATAACAGGAACCACCACGGCGACAATAGTGTAGCACAACACTTCCCATCTTCACCGCACTATCGTTTCTTCAATATCCGTCATGGGATTATTCAATCCATGATTCACAAATCCTCGTTCTTTGATCAATCTTTTCTTCATCAGCAACTTGTTGAAGATTTGCTACGCTTCCGCACTAATAAACTTTCACCCATTGAAAACTCGCATTCTGGGATTATCAGCGGAATTGGACGCCATAGGAATGAAATTGGTAGAGTTTCACTTCATTTTT
>NW_018165378.1:57090-58138 GCF_001263595.1 Phalaenopsis equestris
GTTTCAAGGGTAAATAAGAGTAGTAGAGCTTAATACTACCACAAACTAATGATAATTTCAAATAAAAATTACTACAATCATGGTAAACATAAAGATAAACATGGGTTGCCTCCCATAAAGTGCTTGGTTTAACGTCGTCAGCCCGATCTATTTAGGCGTCATTCAGGTTGACTAATCATTAAAACCTCTTTAAAATTTGGTCTTTTACCCTCATAATGTGGTTTTAATCTGTGTCCATTTACTTTAAATCTATTTCCCGTCTTCTGATCTTCAATTTTAACAGCTCCATAAGTATAAACATGAGTCACAGTAAAGGGTCCTAACCAACGAGACTTCAATTTGTTAGGAAATAAATTTAGCCTAGTGTTGTAAAGCAAAACTTCTTATCCTGGTTCAAAGTTCTTTTGGTTTATCTTCCGACCATGCCATAAATTTAATTTTTCCTTATAAATTTTGTCGTTATCATAAGACTCGTTTCTTAACTCATCCAATTCATTTAATTGTAACAATCTCTTCTTACCAGCATCTTCTAAATTATAATTGAATTCTTTAATCGCCCAATATGCTTTATGCTCCAATTCTACTGGTAAGTGACTAGTCTTTCCAAAAATCAGTATGGAAAGAGTCATTCCAATAGGAGTTTTATAATCAGTCTTGTAATCCCATAATGTGATATCCAATCTAGTGGACCAATCTACTCTACTAGGGTTTACAATCTTTTCAAGTATTTGTTTAATTTCTTTATTAGAACTTCAACTAACCCACTAGTTTAAGGATGATAGGCAGTAGAGATTCTATGAATAATGTTAAACTTTTGTACCAATCTCTGAATGTACTTATTCCTAAAATGGGATCCTTCGTTAGTGATAATCATTCTAGGTATTTTGTATCTAGTGAAAATATTTTTCATTAAAAATCTTGAAACACTTTTAGCATCACAACGAGGTAAAGCTTGTGCTTCAATCCACTTAGAAACATAGTCTACTGCAACTAATATATATAAGTTCCCAAATGAAGGAATAAATGGTCCCATAAAATCTAATCCCCA
>NW_018165378.1:58456-59287 GCF_001263595.1 Phalaenopsis equestris
ATCACACATCAGTTCAAATGGTTTCTCCCAATTAGGTGAAACTATAATAGGGGCTGTGATTAATTTTTCCTTTACTAACTCAAAGGCATTTAAACAGCTTTCAGTAAATTCAAATTTCTTGTCCTTTTATAAAACTTGTCATAGAGGTTTAGTAATTTTTGGAAGATTTTTAATAAAATGCCTGTAAAATCCAACATGTCCAAGAAACTCCTAACCTCTCTTACATTAGTAGGAGGTGTTAGTTTAGATATAACCTGAATTTTTGTAGGGCCTGCTTCCATACCATCCTCCGAAATTTTATGCCCTAACACAATTCCTCCTACAACCATAAATTGGCATTTCTCCCAATTCAGAATAAAATTAGTTCTTTCGCATAACTCTAAAACTTTTTCAAGGTAATTTAAGCATGCGTCAAATGATGTTCCAAATACAGAGAAATCATCCATAAAGACTTTCAATCCATCATCAGTTAACTTACTAAATATGGACATCATACATCTCTGGAATGTTGCAGGTGCATTAAATAATCCGAAAGGCTTACCTCAAAAAGCAAAAGTTCCTAAAGAACTAGTAAATGTTGTCTTTTCTTGATCCTCAGAAGCAATAGGAATTTGATGGTAACTGGTATATCCATCTCAAAAATAAAAATATTTGTGCCCAGCAAGTCTATCCACTATTTGATCTAAAAAGGGTAAAGGGAAGTGATCTTTCCTGGTGACAGTGTTTAATTTTCTATAATCAATGTAAATACGCCACCCAATAACTTTTCTGATAGGTATTAATTCATTATTCTCTTTTGTTTCAACAGTCACTCCTCCTTTCTTAGGAACA
>NW_018165378.1:63402-64749 GCF_001263595.1 Phalaenopsis equestris
CCCCGTCGGCGGCCTAGTCCAGCTCTCCACATTTTGGTCCTTTCCGCTCCGAATTTGCTCCTTTTTGCATTTTTTTGCTCCAATGACCCTAATTCATCATTCCTGCAACAAAACATCAAAAATACCTTCAATATCATTAAAAACAGTATAAAATAGGTATGAAAATCTTAACATATATTCCTTAGGTCAAGCAACATACCAATGAGCTATGACCAAGATTTTTTATGATCTCATTCACAACCAAGTGGAATGTTACGTAGATGATTTTGTCATCAAAAGTAAACAAAAAATAGACCATTTGTATCATTTGAGGATCATGTTCAAATGATTATGATAGTACGATCTTAAGATCGATATGACCTTAAAATGAATCCCTTAAAGTGCGCCTTTGGTGTTACTTCCAGGAAATTTCTAGAATTTGTTGTCCGTCATCGGGGGATCAAGATCAACCCGAATAATATTAAAGTTATCTTGGAAATGCCTCCACCCAAAACCTTGAATCAACTACGTTCCTTCCAAGGGAAGTTAGCATATTAGAGACGCTTTATTTCTAATCTCTCAAGTATCTGTCAGCCCTTCTCGGCATTAATTAAAAAGGATTTCAAATTTATTTGGGAAGAGAAATGTCAGAGGGCTTTTGAGGATGTTAAATAATATTTAATAGCACCTCCTATTTTGGCAGCCCCTATCCCAAGAAAATTATTGATACTTTATACCACGACCTTAGATGACTCTCTTGGAGTCATATTAGCCCAAGTCAATGACGAGGGTAAGGAAAATGCACTCTACTACTTGAGTCGTTGCCTAATCGTTGTCTAATATCTACTACTTGAGTCGTTGTCTAATATCGACAGAAGTAAGGTATCCACCTATTGAGAAGCATTGTCTAGCTTTAAACTTAGACATTGCAAAACTTAGACATTGCATGCTTTCTCATAAGATTACTCTTATTTCAAAAGTTAATCCGTTATAATATTTGACGTCTAGCAAGATCGTCAATGATTTTATTATAATTTGATATAAATTTTGTTCCCCGTCGTGCTACTAAGGGACAAAAATTAGTAGACTTTCTTGCTACACACCCACTTCCAACTGGGTCACCTCTTAATGATGAGTTACCATACGAGCAAGTATTACAGATGGATTTCTCCAGTGTGCAACGCTGGAAGAAGTACTTCAACGGAGCTTTGTCAGCCAGAAAGGATAAACGATCAGGCACGATTATACCAGGTAAAGCAGGGATTGGTCTGATCTTTATCACACCAGATAATGGTATTCTGAGGTTCTCATACCACCAGACAGAGCTATGCAAAAACAACAAAGCAGAGTATGAAGCCTTAATCACTG
>NW_018165379.1:0-17560 GCF_001263595.1 Phalaenopsis equestris
ACGCTTAGGTGCCAATTTAGGCGTCTAAGCGCCAAAGCACTTTTTTTGCATTTTTTTTGCCTAAGGTCTAAAATAAATCTCCAAAGAACATAAAATTCAATCGCAAGAGCTTATATTACGTTATAAAATAAATAAGCAAAATAAATAATGATAAATAAGGGTTGCCTCCTACAAAGCGCTTGATTTAATGTCGTTAGCCCGACATTCCCAGTTTTTACTCTGGGTGACCCAACATTAAAACCTTTTTAAGAATTGGTCTGTGTCCATCAAAATAAGGTTTTAAACTATGTCCATTAACATTAAATATTTTAAACTATTATTCTTCAATATCCACAACTCTATAAGCATAGACTTTTTTAACAGTAAATGGCGCTAAAAACATGGACTTAAGTTTTCTATAAAATAATTTCAATTTTGTGCTATATAACAAAACTTCTTATCTAGGTTCAAATTCCTTTTTTATTATATTCTGATCATTCCAATATTTTAATTTATTTCCTTATAAATCTTAGCACTTTCATAAGATTAATTTCTGATTTCTTCCAGCTCATTCAGTTGCAATAATCTTTTCTCACCAGCATTGTCTAAATTAAAATTGAATTATTTAATAGCCCAATAAGCTTTATGCTCCAATTCTACTGATAAGTGACATGTCTTTCCAAAAATAAATCTATAAGGAGACATTCCTATAGGAGTTTTACAAGCTGTTCTGTAAGCCCATAATGTAGTATCTAATCTAGCAGACCAATTCATTTTGTTAGTATTTATAATCTTTTCCAAGATTCTTTTTAATTTCATCGTTAGATAATTTCGCTAAACCACTAGTCTAGGGATGATAAGCATTGGAGATCCTATGCTCTATATCATATTTTCCAACTAACTTTTCAATTCTTTTATTCATGAAATGAGATCCACCATCTGTAATGATAGCTCTAGGCATTCCATATCTTGTAAAATTTTTTTCATTAAAAATTTTGAAACACTCCGAGCATCACATTAAGGTAAAGCAACTGTTTTAATCCATTTGGAAACATAGTCTACTGCAATTAACATATATAAATTTTCAAAAGAGGGTACAAAGGGTCCCATGAAATTCAATCCTCATACATCAAATATTTCAACTTCCAATGTAAAATTTAGGGGGCATTTCATACCTTTTTGAAATATTTCCTACTCTCTGACATCGATCACATGTTTTTATATATGTATTAACATTCTTAAATAGAGAAGGCTAATAAAATCCATATTGTAAAGTTTTATGTAAAATTTTAAATGTTGTTATATCAATTCCAAAATATCCCCCAAATTCAGAATCATGACTTTTTTGAATAATTTTTTCAGTTTCTTCATATGGTACACATCTTCAAATAAACTTATCTTTACATTGCATATATAAATATGGGTCATCCCAAAAGTAATATTTTACATCGTGAATAAGTTTTTTCTGCTGTTCCAGTATGATCTATACAGTAAAAGATCACTAACAATAAAGTTCATTATGTCTGCATATCATGACACATGCCATTCATTAATAGTGTATAGATGTTCATTAGGAAAATTTTCATTAATTTCACTTTCATAATTAAATAATTTTTCCTGTTCCAGCCTAGATAAATGATCTGTTATTTGATTGTCAGATCATTTCCTATCGGCTACCACAAAATCAAATTCTTGCATTAGAAGGATCCATCTAATTAATCTTTATTTTATGTCCTTCTTTTGCATTAAATATCTTATGACAAAATGATCAGTATGTACAATTTAGCTCCAATCAGATATGTTCTAAACTTATCAAAAACAATAACAATTTCCAATAACTCTTTCTCAGTAGTGGTATATATAATTTGAGCTTCATTCAGAGTTCTATTTTCATAGAATATAATATTAAAAATTTTGTCTTATGTTTGCCCTAATATGACCCCAATTGCATAATCACTAACATCACACATTAGCTCAAATGGTTTCTCCCAAATAGGTAAAACTATTATAGGAGCAGTGATTAATTTTCCTTTTAATAATTAAAAGGCATTTATGTGTTTTTGGTCGAAATCAAATTTTGCATCTTCTTCTAATAAATGGTATAGAGGGTTTGTAATTTTTGAAAAATCTTTAATATATCACCTGTAGAAACCAGCATATCCTAAAAAACTTCTAACTCAATTTCTCTTGTAACCATAAATTAACATTTATCCAAATTTAATACTAAATTTATCTTTTCACAATGTTCTAAAACTTTTTCTAAATGATTTAAACATGATTAAAATGAAGTTCCGAACACTAAAAAAATATCCATAAAAATTTCTATTCCTTTTTCAGTTAAATCACAAAATATAGACATCATACATCTTTGAAATATTATAGGTGCATTACATAAACCAAAGGACATTTGTCTAAAAGCAAAAGTACCACAAGAACTGGTAAATGTTGTCTTTCTTGATCCTCAGGAGCAATAGGAATTTGATGATAAGTAGTACATCCATCTAAAAGCAAAAATATTTGTACCCAGCTAGTCTATCCAACATTGGTCCATAAAAGGTAAAGGAAAGTGATCGTTCATAGTGGCGGAATTTTATTTTTTATAGTCAATACAGATTCACTAGCCAGTGACTTGTTGTGTTGGTATTAATTCTTCTTCTCATTGATGGAAACAGTCACACCCCCTTTCTTTGGAATGCAGTGAATTGGACTTACCCAAGCACTGTCCAAAATAGGATATATAATTTTGGCATCTAATTATTTTGAAATTTCTTTCTTAATCGCTTCTTTCATTATAGGTTTAAATCTCCTTGAGGATTAGCTTTCGATTCATGATGATCTTCTAATAAAATTCTGTGCATACAAATCAAAGGATTGATTCCTTTGATATCAGTTAATGTCCATCCAAAGGCTCTCTTGTGTTTTCTTAAAATCTCTAATAATTATTGTTCTTGCAATTCAGTTAACTCTGTGGATACTATAATAGGTATTGTAGTTAAATCTCGTAAAAAGGTATATTTTAAATGTGCAGGGAGTACTATCATATCAAGTTCACTAGGTTTTTAGATTGAAGGAATAAGATGTTTATTATTTTCTATAATGTTTAACAATTCAAATCTTTTCTGAACATAATATATATCTTCATTACATATTTTGATGAACTTATCTTGCATTTTCTCCTCATCTTCATGTTTTAAATCTTCTTGTTCCATTTTCTCTTCAAAACGTTTTGTAAAAAGATCGTTACTCAAATAATCACAAATTTTCATCCTGAAGCATTCATCATCTTTTCCTTTTGCTAGTTATTCATAGATTTTGATATATTAAATGTACCTTCTTGATCATTAACTCTCATTGTTTACTCACCTTTTTGAACATTTATCATAGCTCTTCTAGTTGCAAGAAAAGGTCTCCCTAAAATGATTTGAATTTTTTTATCTTCCTCCATATCTAACACAATGAAGTCCACAAGAAAAATAAATTTATCAACCTTTACCAATACATCTTCTACAACTCCTTTAGGATAGGTGATCGATCGATCAACTAACTAAAGGGTTACTATAGTAGGGGAAATATCTGATAATTCTAACCTTCTGAAAATAGATAGAGGCATAAGATTAATACTGGCTTCCAACTCACATAAAGCATTTCCAAAAAAAATTTTGCCAATTGCATAAGGAATACTAAGACTACCAGGATATTTAAGTTTTTCAAGAAGCTTTTTCTGAATTATAGCGCTACACTCTTCACTAAGTGCAACTATCTCGTTATCTGTAAACTTTCTTTTTCTGTTTTTTATTAAGTATATCCTACATAAACTTTACATAACTTGGCATTTGTTCCATGGCTTCAGCAAATGGAATGTTTATGGTTAGTTTCTTAAATATTTCCAAATTTTTTTAGAATTGTTAATCCATTTTTGTTGTCTAAATCTTTCAAGAAATGGATGTGGTGATTTTTCAACAGTAATTTTCATCATTTTAATAGGATATTCTGAATCATGATGAATATCTTCCTCATATTTTTTAATTTCCACCCCTTCATTCTCAACTTCAATCTCTTTTTGAACTTTTAATTCCACTTCTCTTTCATATCTTAGTTGTATGGCTTTAATTTGCTCTTTATTATGGTCTTTAGGATAAAATTCAACATTACTAGGAAGATTTCATTGAGTCTTACTGCAAAGTTCAGTAGCAATATGTCCCAACTAATTCTCAATTTTTCTAATTATAGCTCCTTGACTTTTTAACTGGTTTCCTATTTGTAACACCACTTCTTCTATAGAAAACTTCTTCTCCTTTAACTATGGATTACTATTAAAACCTAGAAGATAAGTAGGTCTATAATTACTATTCCCTTTATTTTTCCGGTTTCCCAATGGGTTTGCTTGATTGTTCCCCCATTACTAATTATTACCACCTGAGTATTATTTCAGTTAAAGTTGTGATGATTCTTCCAACCTGAGTTATAATAGTTTGAATATGAGTTATTCTGTTTATTATTTATGACATTCAAAGTTTCTAATGATGCTTGAGAATCTACCATTTGTCATAATGAATTCTCTTCATTCATTGCAATTGGTTGAGAAAAATTCATTCCAAATTGGTCTAACTTCCTTGAATTTGCAACAACTTTATTTGCTAACATGACAAAAGTAATAGATTCATAAACATTGGAAACTTTCTTAAGATTTTACCTCTCGGAAGGCCATTGAAGATTATTGGTAGTCATTTCTTCAATTAAAGCATAAGCGTAATGAAAGGTTTTGACATCAATGAACCACCAGCAGTGACATCAGTAATAGATCTAAGAGAGCTACCATTATAAAAAGTTTGAATTATTAACCATTATGGAATAGCACGGTGCAGACACTTTCTTAAGAGTTCTTTAAATAGTTTTGACATTCATGATCCAACACCAGCAGCGTCAATAATAGATCTAAGAAATCCCACTAATTCATTATAAAATATTTGAATTATTAATCAATCTGGTAAAGCATGGTGTAGAAACTTCTTAAGGAGATCTTTAAATCGTTCTCAGGCTTCATACATTGATTCTCCATCAGCTGGAAAAAAGATGAAATAACATTTCTAAGCGTATCAGTTTTTTTTTTTGAGATAATTCTCTCCAAGTTCTGATTGATCCAATTGCTAAAGAGTTTAACCACATCTTAGCTTTGTCCCTTTATGAAAAAAGAAAAAGTCTAAGTCTGACAGCGTCATTCAACACTCCTTCATATTTAAATGTAGCACACAATTCTAGAAAACTAGCAAGATGTAAATTCAAATCTTCAAATTTCGTACCATTTGGATAATAACAGGTTTAAGCTCAAATGAATTACCAGCTAAAGTAGGAGTTTGTATTTTCAAGTGAATTTCATCTAATGTAGAGTTAGGATAGTTTCTTTATGGTCTCTATTGATGTTCATTTTCCATACATTGGTTATTTAAATTGTTCGCCATTTTGTTAAGTTCTTTTTGTTTTCAAATATTTCTTATGGTTCGCTCTATTCCAAATCGTAAGGTACTAATCCGATGGATCCTAATCTTTACATACACAAACACAAGTAACAATTATAAATATAAGCACACACAAGGACATATACATTTTAGTTTTTTTGACTTTTTTTAATTTTTTTGTTATTTTTAAAATAAAATGTATGTTCAAACAAAGTATTTTAAGAAATTTATTGTAGACTCCCCGACAACGGTGCCAAAAAAATGATGCTAGTTTTTCATATTTGTTATTAATGTTTTTTAACACTACAACACACAAGGCAGCTATACTAAAAAATATGCAAATTAATCACAATAAAATTTACTTTAGTATAATAAGTTTTGTGCATTAAAATAACTAAATCTACCACTCTTAGTGAAATAAGGTGTATTTTCAATTTCAAATCTTCACTAAGTTGCAAATGTAAGTATACATATCACTCAAGTAATAAAGGGCTCGAATGGAGTCCTGAGTATCGATCCCACAGGGAGGTGAAAATTTGTTTGAAAAATCACACAAAAGCACAATATTTGAACTATAGAAACCTCAAGTAAGAAAACAGGTTGAAATTTGTTTACTTTCACTAAGGAAACTAAGTTTACTACACTAATTTCTAAACTTCAAATCTAAATTTACTAAAACTAAATTAGGTTTTGTGATAAAGAGTTTAAATTTAAGAAAGCATTCTTCCATTTACAATGAGATTATAGCCAGTGAATTATCAAATTGAAGAAAATTGTACTGTGTCAAATATAAGCAATCATATTCTTTATCCTTTTTACAAACGATAAAAAACATTGGTTAATCTAGTGTTTAGTCCCTAAATCTGTGGTTAGATTCAGAAGATACTGGCTCTCACTCCAGAGTTCCGACGTTCCCCTCGCTTGAGGCTGACATCTTACTTTAGTTTCCAAAATCCTGTACCAAATTAGGGATTTTAGTCTATCACCATAAAATCTTTAATTCTATACTTATCAATGAATGTTTCCTAATTTATTTGCACTCAATCCCAAGGAGTACCTTTTTGTAGAAAGCATAGCCCTCTTGGGTTGTATGTTTCACAACAAATTTTAACAATTCAATTGGTCAGATCAAAAAGTAAATGAAGTCTGATGTCTAAAACATCACAAATATGAAATTAAAATAATGCACGACAATCTTGATTCTTCACATGACCATTTCTCTTCTCATGGAGAAGGTACAAAGAAATCTACTCAGAATTTATAAAGAAGATACAACAAAACATGGATTTTATATCTAAAATAAGTTTACAAAACATGAAAAAAAAAAGTAAAGCAATTTAAATTGATCTCTTCCCCAAGCAAATACCTTGATATTCCTTTGTATCTCTTTTTCTCTTTATAATAACACTCAAATATCTCTTAGAAATGTAAGGAAGAAGAAATCTCTCATTTGCCATCTCCTCTTACAACTCTTAGAGACACTTGCGACACTCTCCCACAACTTGGAACTCATGCCCCACATCTTCACAATCAAAACACACCCCTTTTTCTGACATAAAAACACTCTTTTATAATGTATGGATGAATTTCCTAAGAGTCTCCATAAGAAGCTTTTCAAAATCTGTACAAATTCAATGGATTTGTGAAAATAACCCTATCTAGCACTTGAATGTCTTCTTCTCCTTATTCTGGCACCTAGGCACTAGTTCTGGTGCCTAAGCGCCAGTTTAAATTTTGGAAAATGCCACTTTCGACTCCAAATTTTGTACTTTTTACATCCTTTAAGCTCCAAATTCCTAGACTTAGTATACCTTCAAGAAAACATGAAAAAACATTTCTTTAAAGTGGAATATCACCAAATATAAGCCTTAAATACATATGAAAAATTGAATATTTTGTTGGTGTATCAAGGGATCATGACGATCGTGGATTTTCTAAATATTTTCCTACGTGAATGTTCTCAATTGAGGTCAATATACTCTTTATGCCTATGTCTAGATTAAAAGAAGCCTAGAATATATGAAGTTGAGTCCTCCTCAATCCCCATGACATTTTACATGACTTCTTTGAGACCCCTAAGATAATTGCAGAATTCCACAAAAATATGTCTATCCTCTCAAATTTCTATTATTAAGCTTTTGTTTCTACCACTTAAAGGTTAGAGGTCATAATTTCACAAAATATTTTAACTTTCGAGTTGGCCAAACTAGGAGTAATTGAAGATAGGAGGTTAACCAACAACATATACATGAAAAAGCTCAATAAAATTATTAACAAAAAAATGTTATTAAAAACCATTGATAAATCCACTATTCCCTACATCACAGAGATATGAAGAAAAGCATAGCCGCTCATTGCAGAGAAAATCATAGTGAAAAATAACCACAAAAAATCCATTACAAGCAACATAAAGACGAAAAACTTATCAGAAATTGTCTCCCAAGTAAAGCCAATAACTTTTCTTATCATACAAAACCTATCACAACTCATGAAGTAAGGAAAAAACTCTCCCTTAAATTTTTCAACCCAAGGAGGAAGAAAGCTCTCAAGAGATCCCCCAAATCCTCTCCCAAACTCACTTCTTTTAGCCACCAAGACTTCTCTGGTGTAGAACTCCTTCTTAGAAGTCCTAAGAATCGATTCTATAGCATGAATCTCAGTATAGGACTACAAATTTCCTTCTTAATGTGTTTCCATCTCGTTGGCATGGTCACGCCCGTTTCCAGCATGATCATACTATTCTTCTAATGGGGCTGAGGTGATCACACCCTATTTTGATATGGTTATACAGCCCTACTACTATATATGGAGTGGTCACACCATTTTTTGGTGTGTTCATGCTAGCATGGTTCGATCAATGGAGTGGTCACGCCGATTTTAAGCTTGGGGATGCCGCTTTGAGGTACTTTTCCCCTAGATTTTCTCTTTCCAACTTGTTCATGTTCAATTTTTGCATCCTGCACAACATAAAAAAATATATTCCTCAAGCATAAATCTGTGATAAATAAATGACATTATGATGTAAAATCCATGAAAAATAGCAGGTAAAATAACGTAATATTGACACATGTAAATGCCCCAAACTTACCCTTTTACTTGTCCTCAAGTAATCATATGACTCAATTTGGATTTTCAATAAGATTAGTATTCCTGTCGATTTTCTAACTTTTTAGATTATCTTATCAAATCTATGTAAAAGTAGGAAATGTTATTTAGACTTGGTTATCTTTAATGATTATGGATTCGACATTTTCTTAATTCTCTTCTTTCTTTACGTATGACATACCCCACAAATCCTTTAATTAGTATCATTTAGAATCTCTTTCACAAAACTCAAACATCTTTAGTACAATTGAAATAGATTCTAATAGATTCTAACCAACTTAAAGTTCATTTAATTCTTATCCCTTCGTATATCTTATAACATGTTTGTAATGAAAAAATCAAGGTTCAATTTGCCACTTAAATCTCATTAGTCCCCCTCTCAACTTTCTTGTATTTACTTGTATTTTTGTTGTGCCCACCTCAAGCTTCTCCTCAAGATTTTTTAACTCTTTGTTTTTGTCTTTTCTTTTCTTTTTTTCCCATAAGAGTTACTATATATGGTGGGCAAATTTTTGTTTTCTAGCTTTTCTTTTAGATGTGAAGATAGGTTATATTTTTTAAACAACAAAACTAAACACTTGATTATTTGAATGTTCCACCTCTAAGTTATCCCTTTTAGTTAAGATTTTAGGATTACATTTAGGTGGTTCAAATGAACTAAAAAAGAAAAAAAAAGATATCTTTAGTTGGTTACTCAATATCTAAATTACCGTTTTTAAATAATTTATGAGTTTTTCCTACGTGAAGTTCGAAGTTTTAATTTCTAGCTTCTCCTCCTTATTAGAGTTAATATTTCTATAAACAAAATTTATTCACTTCTACTAGAATATGATAGGCAGTTTAAATATATTTAAAACTTCTAGCATGAGTTTCCAAAAGTGAATTATAAATCTTTTGTCGAGCTCTGTAACTACTTAACAGGTTTATAATAAGGCAAGGTACTACTTCCCCCAAACATGCTCTTTTCAATATAAGCATTATAGAAAATAAAGATACATACTGAGTGAAATAAAAGTAAAGACATGTGACATCACATGAATCTCTGAAAGTAAACATCACATAAAATAAAGTAGAAGCTCAGTAAGTACGAATAAGTAAGAAAAACATGGTTAAGTAAGACTTTCAATAGAGGGGTTGTCACCTTGTAGAGAAAAAAAAATATACCAAAATAATTCAAATAAAATTTTAAAGTCAATTTCAAAGCAAATTTTAGAAAAAATGCAAAGAGAAAGATAAACATAATTAACACATCATATTACACTTGGGTTGCCTCCTAAAATAGAGCTTAGTTTAATGTCCTCAATCTGACAAAGTTTCAAGCATTGCCCTAAATGGGGTCTCCAGGATCAAATTTCCAACTTAGTAATCATTGATCATTAGTTTCAACTTCAAAATGTCTCAAGGTTTCCAGTATGGTCATGTTCTAGATCTCTTTCCAAATTTTTTTATCTAGTTCTAAGCACTGATGGAAGACTGGTATTAACCTCTCCCTTTCATCCAATAATCACTAATGATTCCAATAGGACAACCAAGGTGGTCCCCTAACAAATCTAGACTTAGTGGCTAAGTTTCTCTTAATGAAAGAGTACTATCGTTGTCAGTCAAATTCCTTAGAAATCCATCAATAATTTGTTGCTCTTCCAAGTAGACATCCTCAAATTTTGTTGAGAGGATTATTACTTCCCAGAATTACAGGCATATCCATATCAGCTTTTACATCTAAGATTACAAAATCAACTAGGAACATAAATCTTTCCACAATAATGGGTAGGCTTTCAACTATGTTAAAGGGGTGCGCCTTAGATTGATCTACTAATAGAAGGGTCAAATCAACATGCTTAATTTCTCCTCTTCTTTGTTGTTTGAAAGTGTTTAGAGGCATAAGATTGACACTAAGCCCTAGATAACAAAGTGCATTTCTGTGAAACACAACTCCTTTTACGTGTTGTATGATAAAACTAATAAGATCCTTGCTGGGCTTTTATAGCTTTTGAGATAATGGAGGTGGAAGTCTTTTAGCTATGTTAATCGGGATGGCTAAGGACACCCTGAATATCATAGGTTTCACGGTTGTATTAGCCTCTAGTGGGATGGCTTCCTTTTCTACTCCAGTCCTGATTCCTATCATCTTGCACTGCTCCAAATTTTGTTCTTTTAGATTTACTTCAGTATTGCTTGACAGTGCTTTTGGGGGTCCATTATTCATTAAGCTCGCTAGCTATCCTAGTTGTGTTTCCAAATTTTTTATAGCTACAACTTGGCTCTGTAAAGTATTCCCCATTTGAATTACCAAGTCCTCGATGGGTGATTTTTTTTGGTTTTGGGAGCTATCCAAGAATCCTAGTAGGTATTGGCGTTTCTGAGGTTGGTTCCTTGGTTTTGTAAACTACCTAAATGGTTTTTATGACTATTCCTCCATTGTTAATTGTTGTTATTCCAAAAAACTTTTAGGAGGTTCCTCCAGCCTAGGTTGTAGGTGCTGGAATATGGGTTATGGCTAAGGTTGATAGGTTTAGATCTATCACCGATCCTTGAATTAACCATAGTTGGGTGACAATCCATAGAAGAAATTTATCCCAAAATTATCTAATTTTTTAGAAATTGCAGCAACTTGGATAGAAAAAATAGTTAAGATATCAGTTTAATGAACATGGACTACTTTCTGAGGTTTCACTCTTTCAGCCGGCCATTAGAAATTATTATTGCCAAATTATTCTATAAATTGGTAAGCTTCTTCTAAAGCTTTATACATGAGTGATCCTCCTACTGCATCATTGACTATGGATCTCAGAGAACCTATCAAACCATTATGAGAAGTTTGAACTATTGGCCAATCAGGTAGGGCATGATGTGGGGATCTTCTAAGAAGTTCTTTGAACCACTTCCAGGCCTCATAAATGGATTATCCATCCATTTGAGTGAATGTGGTATTATCATTTCTAAGTTTAATAGTTATGGATGAAGGGAAATATTTGGCAAGAACTTTTTGAGCCAAGTCAGTCCAGGTCATGATTGAACTTGAGACAAGGTAGTTAAGCCATACCTTAGCCTTCTAAGAAGTTCTTTGAACCACTCCCAGGCCTCATAAATGGATTATCCATCCATTTGAGTGAATGTGGTATTATCATTTCTAAGTTTAATAGTTATGGATGAAGGGAAATATTTGGCAAGAAATTTTTGTGCCAAGTCAGTCCAGGTCGTGATTGAACTTGAGACAAGGGAGTTAAGCCATACCTTAGCCATAATCTTTTAGTAAAAAGGGAAAAAGCCTTAGTTAAACAACATCATTGGGGACACTACTGTACAGGAAGGTGGCACACAGTTCAAACAAATTGGCTAAGTGAAGGTTGGAGTCTCTAGTGGCAAGTCCCCCAAACTGATTGCTTTCAACCAATTGAATTATGACAGGATTCAAGTCAAAAGCTTTAGCCTCAACATTGGGATAGTTGATGCTCATGTTAAGCTCTTCGACATAAGGCTTGGCATAATCCTTAAGTGGTTTCATGGTGGGTGAATTAGGTTTAGCCATCGAGACAATAGGTAATTCAGAAGTTAAGTGTGACCTTCTAAAACGTCTAAATGTGCAATTAATCTCAAGGTCAAAAGGGGCAAGTTCAGCCTCTGCCTTTCAAAACATAAACATGACAAATTAAAAATATGTAGCAAACAATCACACTGGCCCACAAAAATCAGTCAACACACAAACATGCAAATGCAACACACAAAATGTGCAAGAAAATAAAAGAAACAGTAAATAATTTAGCAGCAATTTTTTTTCTTTTTCAACTTTTTAATTTTTTCAGCGTCTACAAAGAAAACAACAACAATGCATATGCAAGAATAGAAATAAAAAGTCATACACCAAAAATAAAAAAAATGCCAAAAACATATTCTAAATTTGTAATAAAAATTTTCTAATAGCAAAAAAAATTATTAGCTCATTTCCCAGCAATAACACAAAAAACATGACATGTCAAAACTTACAAGGATGTAAGTCGACTGTATAATACAAGTACACATGTCAAGTAGTAATACGGTTTAAGAGTATCACATATCAATCCTATAAGGAAAGTGTAATATTTGCTTCCACAAAAAAGGCTCCAGTTTACTAATTTAGTTAATCTAGTTTGGTGATATCAAAGAAGGTTTTTAAGTCCTAGGGTCCAAAAAAAACATAATACTTTACAGTAGAAGAAAGGAGAAAACAAGAGGGAAAAACTTGTGAGTTAAAGATAGATGAGGCTGATGCCTTTTCTGTTCAAAGATCATGACGATCGTGGTTTTTTTTAAATGGTTTCTTATGTAAATGTTGTGATAAGATACTCCTTATTCATACATCTAGGTCAAAAGAAGGTTAGAATTTATGAAATTGTGGCTTCCTCAATCCCCATGATATTCCGCATAACTTTTTCAATCCACTGGGATTATTATAGAATTCTATTGGAATATGTCTATCCTCTCAGAATTGTGTGCTTAACCTTTTGTTTCCTCTAAAAAATAGTTAGAGGTCATAGTTTCAAGAAATATTTTAACTTCCTAGTTGGCCAGACTAGGAGTAAATGAAGATTAGAGGTTAACTGATAGCATAAACATGTAAAAGCTCAATAAAATGATTAACAGAAAAACATTATAGAAAACATCGATAAATTTATTACTCTCTACAACACAGAGGCATGAAGAAAAGCTTAGTTGCTCATTATGGATAAAATCACAGAGAAAAATGTTACAAAAAATTCCATTTCAAGAAAAATAAAGATGTAAAACTTACAAGTAATTGTCTCCCCATTAAATCCAACAACTTTTCCCTCTAATACAAAATCTCTCACAACTCTCTCTTGAAGGTTTCAACCCAAAGAGAAAGAAAGCATCAAGAGATCCCTCAAAGCATCTCCTAAACTCTCTTCATTTAGCCTTCAAGCCTTCTCTGGTGCAAAACTCCTTAGAAGCCCTAAGATTTGATTTTATAGCATGAATCGCAATTTGTGCCATCAAATTTTCTTCCTAAATTATTTCCCGCTCGTTGTCATGGTCACACCTGTTTCTAGCATGGTCATATCGTTCTGGCCCATCTTGTTCATGCTCTATTATGGCGTGGACATCCAGCCATATTATAATATATGAAGTGGTCACACCATTTCAAGCATGGCCACGCCAGCCTGGTTTGATCAATGGCGTGGTCACAATACTTTTGGGCATTGGCATGCCGCTTCAGAGCACTTTTTCACTAGATTTTCTTGTTTCAAATTGTTTGTTTTAATTCCTGCATGTAGCACAACATGAACAAAATACATTTTTTGAACATAAATCTGTGATAAATAAATTAAGTTAAGATGTAAAATGTAGAGAAAATTACATATAAGATGACCTAAAATAAACTCATGTCACTACCCACCCAACTTTATGCTTTATGTGTTGACTCTAGGTCTCGTCAGTCCTTTCTTTTAGAAGCCGACTTGCCTTCGGTGTGGGTTTTCAACAACCTTTATGCTTTTTTCGTCGACCCTCGGACTCAACAATCCTTCCTTTAGAAGTTGATTTGCCTTTAGTATGGCTTTTCACGCACTTCTTTTAAGCTGTATGTGTTGATCCTCGGGTCTCAACGCCCTTCCTTTGGATGCTGACTTACCTACTTTGTGGGTTGTCACCCATATGCTTTGTAATTGATGTTTTATCCTGCCGGTCCAGTTTGTCCTTTCTTAGGAAGTTGACTTGTCTTCTTTATGAGTTTCCACCCACTTGTTTTACGCTTTACTCGTTGATCTTCGGGTCTAGGCAGTCATTCCTTTGGAAGTAGACTTGCCTTATATATGGCCATGTTGTAGGACAAACCATACACCCACTTATTCTATGCTTTATGCATTGACCTTTGGGTGTGGAGTAGTCCTTTCTTCAGAAGTTGAACTACCTTCATTATTGATTGATGCGGATGGATCCCATCCAATGCCTCTATCAATGAGCAATACTTAAAGAGATATTATGCTTAGGTGTACTATGTATTTGATATAGTTTATGTACCTCATGTGAAAATGTGATTATTAAAAGCTTTATGTACTTTGTAAGTCAATTATTTAACAATAAAAATGTGCATTTGTTTGAGCTACCTGTGATGATTTCCTTATGTTTGCTAAAGATTACGTGTCATATTTCAAGCTAAGGAATATGTGTGTAGGAGGGTTTTATGTTCCTCCAACACACTCATTTATTCATGTCAACCGTTGTTGGGTTTTCCATTAATTTTGTTGGTGTACTTCTTTCGAGTGTCCTATACCTGGTGCAAACAACAGTTCACATGAGAGAAGCCATACAATTCTCTTATTTTTCTTTTCGATTACACACTTTGTGTGGGTTTGAATTAACATATCCCACTTCTCACAAATGAATGTTGTAGATATGCTTGTCCCACTCATCATAAATGAGTGTGGCATATTCCCTTTTAAAAGATACATTTAAGTTTAGCCTTAGAGCTAAACACCTTATGGTTGGTGCATTTTGCTTGACCAACCTTTTTAGTATCTTGATTGACTGAAGTCAATTCCAATTGATACTCAACAAGTGTAAGAGAAGTTTTGTGTGTCTCTTAAATTGATTAGTGGAATGTCATCCAAGCAAGTGCAATTTCTTCAAGGTGTGACCAGGCCCGCAATTACGTAGTAATTTAGCTTCCAAAAAATGGTCAAAAACTTGACCTAATTTATATTTAGCGGCTAGTGTTCAAAATTTATATTTTATAACATTTAGGATTTTTATTAATAGTTTACACACTAGAGGTACTATTCAAGTATATGTATCATTTCAAGTAATATAGTGCTTTCTTTAAAATCTCAGTATCAATCCTTCAGAGATGCAAGGTAAGAAATCCCTTGGGATAAGTTCTAGTCCACTATAAAATCTTAGTTTGGAATGTCGATTAAAGTGGTTTTTCTAATAACTATTTCTAAATAAAAATATTAAATCTAAAGATAACTTATCTATATAAATTGGTTTAGAGAATTTTGAGATGATAATGACTACCCTGCTCATGCAATGACCTAGATAATGTGTAGGAATGAAATGCTTAAAATATAGTATTGTTTAGTGAAAAATAAAAGCATACATATTATTTAACTTCACTGAAGTGCATAAAGACATTAGCTAATCCTGAGTTAAGTCCTTAAATTTATGGTGGCTAGGAAGATACTAGCTGTTACTCTAGATTTCTCGTGTACCCTTCGCCTGAAGGCAACCATCTCGCTTTAGGTTCCAAACTTTTGAATCAAATTGGAAATTATAGTCTGTCACTCTAAAATCTCTAATTTATGCTCATCATAACTTATCTCCCTATCTATTTTCACTCCTCCTTGGACTTGGCATCCCCTTCCTGCAAATTAAAGTGTGGTACTCACTAGTTGGGTAAAATCATAGCCCTTTTGGGTCATTATATTTCACAACAGATTTTAACATTACAAGTAATCAGTTTACAGTGTAAATTACGAGCTGGTGAAAAGACCATCACATTAATGAGATAAGAGAAGATCTAAACAAATCTAACTTCCTAAACATTGCTTCCATATCATTATAAGAGAAAATTAAAATGAAGATAATAGCATAAGTCGTAAAAAAATGATAAAATTATGAATTAATTATATGCCAACTAGGAACATAGGTCTACCTACCCTCTTTCGAGTGTATAGGTAAGCCTAGTATTCTATTAATTTCATGCGACTATCTGTCAGTCCTAGTATTCTATTAATTTCATGCGACTATCTGTCACTTAGAAGCTCTTAATAGAAACAAATCATTAAATTATATTTCCTTAAGAGTTGCATTGCCGCTTAAACTATTTTGCCATAGCCAACCAATAGATGTGAGTGCACTCATGTTGCGAGACACTGCTCTCCCATGTCTTAGTTTCACTTACAATAGATTTTAAAATAGTCTATTGCCACTTAACTTATGTCAATGAAGCAAAGGAGATATTACTCATCACGTTAAAATAAAAATAATTATATCATGAAATAATTTTTCTTATTCATGCCAACACTTCATATCAAAAGAAAAAGAGTAAGAAAAAATACTCACAAAGCATGAATTATACGTAATGGAAAACTGTATTAAATCAAAGTAAATCTACTATAAAATGTTTAAGACAATTATAAGAAAATGAAGAACGCAATATTTAGCTTTCTTCTTCTAAAAGAAAGATGAAAATGACTCCAACAAAGTCTCTCGAAGATCCATGCAATGCTCATATAATTCATTTGCACATATCTCTCAAAATCCCTCACCAATCTCCCAAGACATGGTGGAAATCTACATCTCTATCTCCTCTCTATACTCATGCCAAAACTCTCTTTAAAAATACCCTACCCCACCCCTCTTAAGAGAGACGCCAACCCCGCATTTTAAATAGAAATCAAGCACATTCTTTTTTCCAAGAGACACACCTCTTCACTCCAAGAACACATCTCTTCACTCCAAGAGACACACCACTTCATCCAAAAACCTTTCCAAGTGTATAGATTCATTTAGCTACTTCATGGGGCGTGCAAGTTGCTTAGAATCTTCCTGAACATCCCAGAATAGTTTGGAATCACCAAAAGCCGTCCAAACCCATCTGTAACCGTTTCTTGTGCCTATACCCCAGTTTCGGGAGCCTAGGTGCCATTTTCTGAGCATGAATAGCGCTTAGGCGCCAGTTTGTGTGCTTAGGCACCACCCTGTAGGCAACTTACCCATTTTGCCCCGTTTCAGCTCTATTTTGCTCCGTTTCAGCTTCTTTTTGCTCCAAATTGCTATACCTACAATATAAGCATGAAAACAAAATTTCTTTAAAGTAAAATTTCATTTCAAAAATAATGCGATAAATGTAAAGGAGTTTAAGCATAGAAATACATATTGAAATATGTCAAGAAAGAATTTTCTTCCTTTCCCAATTTTGCTCCAAATTGCATCAATTTTGCTTCATTTTCTCCAAAAGTTCATTTCTTCTACATGAAACAAAAAACATGCAAAATATCTTCCTTTAAAGTGTAATATAATTA
>NW_018165379.1:18148-19411 GCF_001263595.1 Phalaenopsis equestris
CGTGACACGAGCTGAGCGTGGCTCGCTCGAGTTCGGCTCGTTTACACTATATGTTTATTTATTTTTTTGTAGATGGAGCATTATTCGGCTCCCTACATGTTAAACAGTGAGAAAACAGTACAATGGACTCAAAAAGGAAATGTCTCCATTCTATAAACCAAAATACAATCACACTTAGAGGATGACCTGACCTCAAAAAGGCTAGCCATACAGAGAAAGGAAAAATAAAAATATATAGCAGGTAAGGTGTATATATATAGCTCTGTAGACTTACAAGTAATATACATAAACACCTTACAACCTATGAAGATATGGAATGGCTAGATTATCCCCATGCAAAAGAAAAGCTAACTGAGATATATATATATATATATATATATATATATCTCCAGAAATGCCGCCATCTTGTCGAGCAGTATCTTGAAGCCACCCGCGGTGTTGGATGGGGCAAGGATCACCGCCCACCTAAGCTCCATGGTCCAAAGAAGGTTGTCGAGTAGCTAGACTGCTGAACAATCTATATGATTTTATGAAGGCTATCACAGAAATTTCATCCCTCCAAGCAAGCATTTTTCAATGCAACTCAAACCTAGACAAAAAAATTCCAAACAACCAAGAAAAAAATTTACCTATCTACATTACCTATCGCAGTTGGAGAGGGTTTCAGAGATGCCGCAGTGGGGAAACGAAGAGGATGGAGATGGGTTTCGGCATCAAGAGACTCGAGGAGAAACTAGGGCAAGGCATGGAGGCACGGAATTCGACGGGATTCTTATGAATCTCAGTCGGGAGGCCGCCGGTGGTGGATTAGGCATTCGCTCGAGGAGGGATTCAGCTTCTAGAGGGAAGGTAGAAGCAAATGTGAAATTAGGCCTCAGGAGAGTGTGTCTTCAAAGAATGGAGTCGACCTGTAGGACGGCGATTTCGCTTACGTGGCTCCACGTGGTAGGCTGATTTTGTCTACTTTGCAATTTATTTTAAAACCAATCTATTTTAAACATAAAATTTTTAAATAATTCTATTTTTAAAATTTTGCCTATATATATATATATATATATTCAGCGTAGGGCATCTTAATTTTTGTAAAAGATAACGAATTTACTCTCCATTATCAGATACTATACTTGTAAAATGTTGTAAACTATTGATAATTAATTTATAAATAGCATCAGTATTTTCTTGATTAGGATTTCCTATCATTGTAGGACTTAGAAATTTTTCTCTTTGCACTTAGAGTTAAATAATTATATATATATATAAATA
>NW_018165379.1:19433-83947 GCF_001263595.1 Phalaenopsis equestris
ATCTCTTTAAGTAGAGCACAGCAACCAGCCGCTATATATATATATATATATAAGTAGGTAATATATATAATATAAGATGGCGACTGACGGATTTGCTCTACTAGGGTTTGGCATTCATGGCGGCATTTATGGCGATTTCACTTGGTGAGATCCTTCCTACTCTTCTCTTTGTTTTATTTCGTGTTTTTAGACATGCCTCCGGTCGCTCGTACCTTTGTTGACATTGTTTTACGTGGAGGTGGGGGTTCGGCCACTCCCTCCACCGAATATTTCCTGCAAAGTTTTCATGACACTCTTGTAGTTGGAGGAGATTATACTTTTATCAAGAAATTGAGGGAAAAATGGTAAATTTGCGCTATTTGTAACTGAGGATGAAACTTCCATACTTGCTTCTTCTTGTCGATTGGCCCTTGTTGGTAAATTTACGTATGACATTCCTAAGATTGAACTGATCGAGAGGGAGTTTGAAATGTTAAAGCTAAAAGGCTGGTGAAAGAAAGGTATCATAGATGGGCAGCATATTTTTATACAATTAGCTAATGACGAGGACTATACTCGTATTTTCGCTAAAAGGTTCTTGTGGATTGAGAATAGTATGATGAAATTTAGAAAATGGTCTATTAATTTTGATCCTAAAACTGAGTTGCCTATCATTCCAGTATGGATACGATTCCCAGGGTGTAAATTACATTTGTTCAATCACGAGATTATCTTTTCGCTTGCTGCTGCTTATGGCAAGCCTTTGAAAATGGATCCTAACACTATTACTTTATCAAGACCATCTGAAGCACGTATATTGGTTGAACGTGACATTACACAACCTTTTTATAATGAAATATGGATAGTATCGCAGCACCAAGGATATTGGAAACATGTTGAAATAGAAAGGCACTCACCCTACTGCTCTAGTTGTTCTATGTTTGGTCATCACACCACATTCTTTTTTCTCTTGAATCCACAACTCAAAAACACTCACAAAGAAACACATAATATTCCACCTGCGACTAACATTAATATTGAACCCCCTAAAGTCTCAATTAATTTTGAATCTGTCATTATTAATGCCTTCTCTTCTTTACAACCTCTAGGCACAGGAGCTACACATACTTGTGAGGAATACAATCATCTATATATAACCATCAAGGAATGTCAGGAAGGTACTGATAACTTACATACTTGCAATGATATAAACCCTCAACAATTACAGATGAATGAACAGATGAATGAAGAAGTTGTGTAGAAGTTGTGTTGGGTGAAAATTTAAATGAAAATGATACTAATGTGGCTTTGGATGAATCTGTAGATACAATACTAATAAGGGACACTTCCCTTCTTCTAGCACTATGGTTCAGTCTCCTATAGGTGGAGCTATCTCTGATGTTATTGACATACATACTTCTTTATCTAATGCTACTATCACTTTGGAAAATGAGTGACAGGTGCAAAAGCATTCTAGAAAAAAGGCTAAACACAACTTTGAGCTATCTTGACTTAATGTTGATAACATTATACAGGAAGGCATATATCACTCTGATGGGGAACAGTTGGTCAATCCTACTAGCTTCTAGAAGGGTTGGATCACGTCATCAGGATTAATATAATGGTATGGAATATTAGGGGAGTGGAGGACCCCAACTCCCTTAACAGGCTCAAAAATCTTTGCAAGGTCCATAAATTACTCATTTTTGCTATCTTGGAACCTTTTGTTCAAGTTAATAAACACAGAATTCTTAATAAGTGTAAAGGTTATCGTTCTCATTGCAATGTTAACAATAAAATCTGGTTTTTTTTTAAGCCCACAGTCACTCTTTTTATTATAGATGATGATGAGCAATATATTCTTTCTCAAATTTCTTTTGAAGACTTTCAGAGATGGGGCACTTTTGTTTAATCTAGCTCTCATATTCATGAAAAAAATCAGCTTTGGCATAAAATTGAGTTTATGGGAAACATCATACATGATAATTGGTTTGTTGGTGGTGATTGTAATATGATCATGAAGCCTATGGAGAGGGTGGTAGAGTTGAGCCTTCACTTATTAACATGTTTTCTAACTCTATTGCTAATGCAGGCCTTTATGAGTTGGGATACTTTGGATCCCCTTACACTTGGAGGAGGGGTTTTCTTTATTAGAGATTGGATCAATTTTTGGCTAATTCTGCTTTTATAAATCATTTTCCTATTGTGAAAGTTCAGCATTTTAGTCATGTTACCTCTGATCATAATCATATTTTGCTCACTCTGGATTTTACTGCTAAATCGACCATATCTCATTTTAAATTTCTTAACGTTTGGACTTCTCATGATACTTATCTTGATTTGGTAACTTAAGCTTGGAATTTTGATGGAGTTGGGAATCCTTGGTTTGTTCTGTGGCAATTACATAAGAAGATGGCTGCTCACCTCACTAAATGGAATTACCAGATTTTTGGTAATGTTCATACTAAAGTCAAGGATGCTCAGTACAATGTTGATTCCTTGGAAGTACAACTTGATGCTTCTCCTCAATTGATGGACACTGTTGCCTGAGCTCATCTTATTTTAATGGATGCTACTACTTTAGAGGAAAACTTTCTTAAACAAAAGGCTAATGATTCTTCCTTTGTTGCAAGGGATAGAAATACTAAATATTTTCATGTCACCCTAAAACACAGAAGAAATATCAACATCATAATAAAAATTAAAAAGGGGGATGGGAGTATTTTAACTAATATGGAAGAGATTGGTGATAGTGTTGTTACATACTTCTCTTAGCTTTTTCAGTCATCTACACATATTATGCCTGTTGACCCCACTTTATGGAGGAGTATACTTATATTAAAAATCTTTTTCTGTCTTTTCCTCCAGATGAGCAGGAAATTTTGAATGCTTTCAACTCAATTTGTCCTAATAAAGCTCCTGGCTCTGATGGTTTCTCTTCAGCATTTTACATTTATTCTTGAGAAGTTGTTAAGAAGGAGGTTATTCTTGCTATTCAAAGTTTCTTTCTAGAAAATAACCCTGGTAAATATTTCACCTCTGCTCTGATTGTGCTTATCCGTAAATGTAATGATAAGATTTATTGGGATAATTTCTATCCTCTTTCTCTCACCACTATGATATCCAAAGTCATAAGCAAAATTATAGTTGATAGATTGCAACCTCATCTTGTTCACATTATTGTTGATCAGCAGTCTGCTTTCATTAAGGGTAGGGATATTATGGATAATATTCTTTTAGCGTAGGAGATGATTGAAGAGTTGGACAAAAAAGTGTAGGGGGGAAACATGGTCCTTAAGTTGGACATAAGAAAAGCTTTTGGCACTATTAGTTGGGACTTCATCATCAATGTTCTGCAGACTAAAGGCTTTAAACATGATTTTTGTTCTCTCATTCAGAGGTGGCTTTCCAAAAATAGTTATAGTGTGATGGTTAATGGTAAAGCTCATGGTTTCTTCTCTGCTAGCAGGGTTATTAAGCAAGGAGATCCCCTCTCTCCCACTATTTTCATAATTACCTTTGATTACTTGTCTAGGCTTATTAATAAGCTACATTATGAGCATCCTTACCTCCAATTTTCTCATAAATCCAAAATTGTGGTTAGTCACCTTGCTTATGTTGATGATGCTATATTGTTTTTAAATGATAGAAAACGTGCCATCAAAGCTACTATGTCTTTATTAAAGGATTTCCAAAACATTTCGGGTATGATGCTGAACTTGGCTATGTGCTTCATTTACATTGGTAAAGGTGTTCCCTCATCTACTCTTGCTTGGGCTTCCAATTTTACTGGTTGCAATATTTCTAAGCTTCCCATTAAATATATTGGGGTTAACATTATCAGAGGTAGAACTAAGCAAACACAAATGGATGAGGTGATAGAAAAAGTTAAGCTTAAGATCAACGATTGGAGAAATACATTCCTTTCTAATGGGGGTCGACTCACTTTTTTAAAAAGTGTCCTTTCCACACTTCCACTCTACACTATGCAAGTTCTTAAAGATAAAAAAAGTACTCGAAAGAATCTTGAAACTATTTTTAACAAGTTTTTGTGGAAGGGAGATAGATCTTCTAAAAGTGGGACTACTTGGCACTATACATGCAAGCCTCTTCATGTTGGTGGGCTTGGCTTTAAACTTTAAATCACATTATTGATATAAACATGTGTAAGCTTTGGTTCAAATTTTGTTTGGGAGAATCACTTTGGGAAAGGTTTATGTTTCATAGGTGTTGTAAGGTTTATCTTACAATTCTCTTCCACTTCTTAGTTGGGTAGCTTTCTCTTGCCCACTATTCTCTTAAAGTTTTTACCATAGCTTCCCTGACAGCAGCACCAAAAACTTGACACGACCTGCAATTACAAAGTAATTTAGCTTCTAAAAGATGACCAAAAACTTGACCTAATTTATATTTAGTGGATAGTGTGTAAAATCTTTTATGTTATAAATTTTACAATTTTTTATTAATAATGTATACACTAGGGGTACTACGCAAGTATATGTATCATTTCAAGTAATATAGGGATTTCTTTAAAACCGTAGTATCAAATCCAAGAGAAGCGAGGTAAGAAATCCCTTAGGATAAGTTCTAGTTTACTAATATAAAGTCTTACTTTAGAATGTCGATTAAAGTGTTTTTTATAATAACTATTCTTAAATTGAAATTTTAAATCTAAAGATAACTTATGTGGATAAATTAGTTTGGAGAATTTTGAGATGATTAAGACTACCTGCTCGTGCAATGACCTAGATAATGTGTAGGAATGAAATGCTTAAAATATAATGTTGTCAAAAGGAATATTGGTTAATCCAGAGTTAAGTCCCTAAATTCGTGGTTAGGTTGAGAATATACTAGCTGTCACTCTAGAGTTCATGCATCCCTTTCACTTGAAGGCTAGCATCTCGCTTTATGTTCCAAACCTCTAGATCAAATTGGGAACTTTAGTCTGACACTCTAAAATCTCCAATTTAAGCCCATCAAAACTTATCTCCCTTTCTATATACTAGCTGTCACTCTAGAGTTCCTACATCCCCTTCCTCTAAAGTGAAGTGTGGTACTCACTAGCTGGATGAAATCATAGCCCTTTTATATCATTATATTTCACAACGGAGTTTAACATTACCAGTGATCAGTTTGTAAAGTAAATTAAGAACAGGTGAAAATACTATCACATTAATAAAATAAGAAAAGATCTAAGCAAATCTAAATTCATAAACATATCTTTCAATTCATTGTAAAAGGAAAATTAAAATGAAAATAATGGCATAAACAATAAAAGAATTAATAGAATTACGAATTTATTATGTGCCAACAAGGAATATATGTCTACATATGCTCTTTTTTGTTTATAGGTAAGCCTATTATTTTATTTGTTTCATGCAACTATCTGTCACCTAGAAGCTCCTAATAGAAATAGATCATTAAATTATATTTTCTTAAAAGTTGCATTTCCACCAAAACTACTTTGTCATATCCAATCGGTCAATGTGAGTGCACTCATGTTGCGAGATCACTGCTCTCCCTAGTCTTAGTTTCACTTACAATAGATTTTAACCTAACCTATTTTCACTTAAGTTTTGTCAATGAAGCGATAGAGATATTACTCATCACATTAAAACAAAAAAAAATCTATCATGAAACAAATTTTCCTACTTATGCCATTACTTCATAACAAAAGAAAAAGAGTAAAGAAAACTACACACAAATGATGGATTAAATACAAAAGAAAATTTTAATAAATTAAAGAAAATCCACTATAACGTGTTTATAATAACTATAAGATAATGAAGAACGCAATACTTTGCACTTTTCCTCTCAAAGAAAAATAAAAATCCCTCCAACAAAGTCTCCCACTGATCCATGCAATGCACATAAAATTTTTTTACCCATATCTCTCAAAGTACCTCATTAATCTC
Source organism: Phalaenopsis equestris (assembly GCF_001263595.1). Classification (NCBI taxonomy): domain Eukaryota; kingdom Viridiplantae; phylum Streptophyta; class Magnoliopsida; order Asparagales; family Orchidaceae; genus Phalaenopsis; species Phalaenopsis equestris. Next base: position 25,328 of record NW_018165379.1, read on the forward strand.
TCCAGACATGGTGTAAATCTACATCTCCATCTCCTTTGTACACTCACGCCAAAACTCCCTCAAAAAATCCCCCCTCTTATGAGAGACACCAACCCCCCGTTTTAAAGAGATGTCAAGCACTTTCTTTTACCAAGAGACACACCTCTTCACTCCATGAGACACTCCACTTCATCCAAAAAGCATTTCCAAGTGTTTAGATTCATTTTAACTACTCCACGGGGTATGCAAGTTGCTTTGAATCTTCCAGAAAATCCTAGAATAGCCTAAAACAACCATAAGCCGTCTAAACCCATACATAATTATTTCTGGCATTTAAGTGCCAGTTTGGGTGTCTAGGAGCTATATTTTGGGGGTAACTACCGCTTAGGTGTCACCATACATGCAACTTCACTGTTTCTCTCTGTTTCAGCTTCGTTTCACCTCGTTTTGCTCCAAAATGTCATACCTCCAAGATAAGCATGAAATTAACCTTTTTAAAAATGTTTGATTTCATTTAAAAACATGTGATAAATGTAAAGGGGATTAAGCATGTAATGACATATCGAAATGTGTCAGCTCAAATTTTTTTTCATTGCTCAATTTGGCTCCAAATTGCAGCTTATCTGTTTCATTTTCTCCAAATATCTATTTCTTGTACCTGAAACCAAAAACATGTAAAATATCTTCCTTTAAAGTGTAATATCATTAAATATCATTAAAAATTAGCATGAAAATTATAGAAAATAGTAGCTAATTTTAGGCGTGTTAGGGTTCCTATACCTGACACAACCACTAATCAACGTAAGAGAAGCCACACATTTATCTTACCATGATTTTTTTGTTACACACATTCTGCGGGTCTAAATCAGCTCATCCCACTCATCATAAATGAATATGGTAGATATGTTTTTCCCACTCATCCTAAATAAGTGTGGAAGATAACCTTTTAATGGATATTTCTGAGCTTAACTTTAAGGTTAAGTACTTGATGGTTAGTGCATCTTGCTTAAGCTAGAATACTTGGTTTCAAGATTGACTGAAGTCAATCTCGATTGATACTTGCCATATGCGTGAAAAACTTGCACTTTTCCTAGCATTCTTTGGAGATACATGCTTCGTGCTGGTTTGAATCATTAATGTCTCACGCATCATAAAGGAAACTGGTAGAAACTCTAGCCTACTCATGAATGTAGTATATATCCCTTAAAGTATACATTTGAGTATGTCTTAAAGACTAAGTACTTCATGGTTAGTCATCTTATGCTTAGAATATTCTCCAGTAGGAGCAATTTCATTAATCTTGCAAAAGTACCCCTTATGGTTGGTTCATCCTGCTTGTTTAACCCCTTGATATCCTTGAGACTGGGTAAATTTTTTTATTGCCTTTTCATGAGATGCATTGCATCGGCTGGAGCATATTTCTTATTTGACCAAACTATGTTTAATGTGAACACTTCAGTTTATGATCAAATTATGATACTTCTCTAGTAGAAGTTATCTTACCAAGATGTTTAGTCAAGGTATCATATATAGGTTGGGCCGCTTTGGCTATCCAACCTCTTTAATGTTTTAACTCAATCAATTTTCATGGCTCCATCAAAGAAACATGTCGTATCAGCTTGGACCACTTTGATTATCTATCTGATCCATGTTTTCTAGTTAAAAAAATTAGATGTTTGACTAAAATCCCAGTATTCTCCTCAACGAGAATTATCTTGCCCAATTTTTACAGAAATATCCATTGATACGTCCTCAAAGAGAGCTAGCTTGCTATTTCTGAGGAATCCATAACGAGACTTACTTCTCTAGTGCATATCAAAGCGCCTTATGGTCAGACTGTTCAATTTACCTAAACTTTAAGATATTTTTAATCGGCATGATTGATTTTGTTCGCCTAGTCGAAAGACATATTGTATCTTCTATTTAACTGATTTATGTCTTATTGAGATATCTGACAGCTGCCCAACAAGTGTTAGCTAGTGACAGGCCTAAAATATATTACTTTTATTTGCACATTTAATGCTTATTTTTAGATATATTGCACTTTAATGAAATATATTTTTGATATTTTTGGTTGTAGGTGCAATAAATGAAGCAAGTAAAGCAAATGAAATGATAACAGAGCAATTCAGAGTCAAAGCAAGCAAAATGGCCAAAGCTTACATGACGCCTAGGCCCCAAGATATGACACGTAAACACCAAAATTTGGCGCCTAGGTGTCATAAGCTGTGTTCAATTTTGGTTCAATGAATGTGGATAAATTTTGATAGGATGCTTGAAGTGGCTCTTAGTGATTTTGAGAGCTCTATTTAAACAAACTTCTTAAGTGACCCGCAATTACACAGTTATTTAAGTCCTAGAAGATGACCAAAAGCTTGACCTAATTTATATTAAGCGGCTAGTGTGTAAAATTAAATATTATGTAAAGTTAATAGAATGGCTTACACAATAGGGGCACTACAAAAGTATACATATCATTTCAAGTAATATAGGGCTCTAATTGAATCCTAAGTATTAATCTCACAAGAATAGGCAAAACTCTTATAGGTTGAATTTGGTAAAATCCTCTTTAAACTGCAATTAACTTATTTAGGAAATGATGACAACTTTTTTTGTATTAACTAATCCTAAAAAAATTAAAATAAATGCTAAGTATGCTAAGCAAACGCAAAATACAAATGCAAGAAAATCTAAAATGGCTAAAATGTAAAGTTATCACTAAACAAATCTAAACTAACGATGTATCGAAGAGTTCAAATTGTATAAAACATCCCTCCCCTTACAATGAGTTTATAATAAGTGTAGGAATCTAATAATTTTAAACATAATTAATGTATTGTGCCAAATAAGAGCATACATATTTTTTACTCTATCTCGAGTGCAAAAAAAATATTGGTTAATCCAGAGTTAAGTTCCTAAACCCATGGTTAGGCTGGGAAGATACTAGTTGTCACTCTAGAGTTCCCACTTACCCTTCACTTGAAAGCTAACATCTCGCTTTAGGTTCCAAACATCTAGAACAAATTGAAACTTTAGTCTGTCACTCTAAAATCTTCAATTTATGGCCATCAAAACTTATTTCCTTATTTATTTGGACTTAACCCCATGGACTATAATTTCATCCATGAGACTAAATGTGATTCTTACTATGTTAAGGAAAGCATAGCCATTTTACAACATATTTTAAATAATCAATTAGCTAGATCGATAAATAAACTAAGCATGGAGTTTAAATCATCAAAATTTATGTAATTAAAAGCACTTCTACTAAACTTTACTCCTTCACACAATTATTTCTCACTGCAGGGAGAAAGACAAAGGGGGGAACTACTCAGCTCTCATGGGGAAGACACAACAACACATGGATTTATAGATAAATATAAGTTTACAAAACAAGATTAAATAAAATAAACAAAATACAAAATTTATTTCAAACTCCTTCCTAAGCAATCATCAGGAGTTCCTTTGAATCACTCACTCTCCTTACAATTCAACTCTAGTCTCACTTAGAACTATAATGAAGAAGATATCTCTCAGTTTTCCTCTTCTCCTCCAAATCTAAGCAAGTGACCAAGGAAATCCTTCAAGCCTCAAAGAACTTTCAAGCCCTACTCTCTCTCTCCCAAAAGCTCTTCCTCCAAAAGACTCTCTCTTGGACTCTATAGAAGTCTCTTTAAAAAGAGATATCAAAATCACTAAGAGTCACTTCAAGCACCTCTTCAAAATTTGTTCACATTCATTGAACATTCTAGAAAATTGTTTCTGGTGCCATGTGAACTTTGGTCTTATTGCTTCCTTTGACTCCAAATTGCTCTATTTTTGTTTCATTGGCTCCACTTGCTCCATATAGTCTACCCAAAACCAAAAACATCAAAAATACCTTTTGTTAAAATGCAATATCATTAAAAATAAATATTAGATGTGCAAATAAAAGTGACATATTTTAGGCATGCCAAAGTCCCCCAATCTTTATTGTTACATGTCGTCAAGTAACTTATTTCTTTTGAAAAATTGAATATTTTAACATGTGGTTGTGGGTTTTATTAAAAACCCCTATTATTTTATTCCATAAATGTGGTAGTTATAACTTCAGAAAAATTCTAGTAATTCAAGATAGAAATAGGGCATAAGAATAATTTGTAATTAAGTCCAGGAATTCTATTTTTCTATTCATTTAAAAAATTAATTATAGTTTACAATACATATGAATCTTGGAAAAATAACATATAGAATTTGAGAGAACTCTACTAGTAAAGGTAAACTAATACTTTTAGGAAATAAAAGCTCAAAACTGTAATAAAGCCTCTTTCTTTAAGATGATTCAAGTGAAGCCAATTTTTAATTAGGTATCCCCTCAAGCTTCTCCTCACTTTCACATACACTTTTTCTTTCTTTTTTTTTCTTTTTTTTTTACTTTCAGGATCATTTTAAAATCCTTAATTTTCTTTTTAGTGAGGATTACTATATCTGGATTGGCTTTTAATGATTTTGAACTTCACTATCCTCCTCTTAAAGTTAAGAACTCATCACATTTTCTTACCTTCATAATTTGTATTTATTTTCAAAAATGAATTTTCATATATTCTCATTTCTTTAAAGTATAGATATAAGATCCTTAGTGTTTCAAAAAGACAATTTCTTTTCTACTTTAAATAGTAAAATTATATCTCTATTCTCTTTTACTTAATATCTTAATTCTTAGAACTGACATTTATCACAAAAAATTTAATTAAGTCTACCACAACATCTATAGAAAAAAAATAATAAAGTTCTCTTAAAAATAACACCACATACCCCATATTATTTTAAAAGGTATTTTCTTTGAATATAAATTCTTAAGGACAAATAAAATTAGGTTTTTTTAAAGTTTTTCTTCCTCCCTCAAACTTAATTTTTTTAACATGTTAAGACATTTAGTACATAAAATATAGAAGCAGGAAGAAAATTTTAAAATGGTTTTCTAAAAAGGTTTTAACATGAAAGTATGCAGGTATTAAAAATAGGTATACAACAACAGTAGAGCTTAATTAACTTGTATATAACAAAAATAAATTGCTAAGTACACGAGTTCTCTAAACATGATAAACATATACAACCACAGTACAGTAGTAAAATAAACAGTCGTACGGTAATAACAAGCAACAAGGTAGTATAAATGAACAAGCAGTCATAAATTCAAATCAAAACAAATCCAAAACAACAATTACTACACCTAAGAGTTCATAATCTAACAACTCTAGTAAATACATCTAAAGAAACATAACACACAATACACATAATATAGATATTATTCCTCACCATCACCTTCATCTGTCTTATCATCACTATCCTCATCCTCTTCCATATGGCTCTAAGGTTCATAATTCAGAAATGGAGGATTAGATGGAAACTGAACATCATGATCTCCTCGAAGAAGTTTCACCAGAGAGGTCTTGAAACTCATATCATAATCATATTGGAGTTTCAAATTTTCCTGAACGTGATTAAACTTATCGTCAATACTTTACCTTGTAGATAAGCAATAACAAGCACCACTGCCTGATAATCACGATGAAGATCATTCAGAGTGGTTGAAGAGTGAGCTGTAGTACTTGAGGTAGATGATCTTGAAGTGGAGGTAGAAAGAATATCTGAACTTCCACCCCTGGATCTCAATCCAACATGTAGTTCATATACATGCACATTGGTCCTACTAATGGGTTTAAGAGGTTGTAATAGTTCTTCTCAATTCACATATCATACTCTGAATTGCTTACATAAAGTAAAAATTAGGGCAAAGTAACCTAAACCTCCATTGGTTCCACCTGTAGAAGAAATAAGGATATTCTGATAAATTAGAGATCCAATATCTATAGTTTTCATTTGTTGAATGCAATAGTTCATGGATGTTCTCTCCTTAGTAACCTCACTAAGATGATTGGAAGGAAGAAGTTGTGTAGAAATGAAATAGTGTCAAGCCTTGGAGGGTGCATTTAAAATTAAGGCAGAGAAGTTTACCTTATGATCATTCTTAACTTTCCAAACTCCCCTTTCTTCAGTCAAAAATGATATCACCTCATCCAAATGCAACTCAGTATGCTCAAATGAAGAACAATCACAGTTTAGAATATTCAACAACAAGTAAAGAGCATTGATGTGCTCTGGCATCAACTGTACACTTCTTCCTCAAACAAATATCTGGTCATCAATTACTTCTCGGAAGTTGACATAAAATTCTAGAACAATAGAGATAACTGCTACAACGATGAAGTAGCAGAAGCTTTCCCAATGTTGGGTCACAATCTAACAACTTTCAATAGCTCCTCCAGGAAATAGCTCCTCCAGGATTGAAGAAAGCTCTCTCTTGAATCAACTTTTTAGAAGTGAGAAGATCATTGTATCGGTACTGAGCTTTCATATTGGCAAATTTCTTAGAATCAAAGATGACTTTTCCATCCCTCCTTTTGTCTTATGACCCGTAGTCTATAAAAATTCAAAAAAATCAACATAAATTCTAAATAATATTCTTAAGCTCCCAACAACATTTTTCTAAGATAAGATTCCTTTTTCCATGGATTATTTAGTCATTTCTTCCACAAATCTAAAATTTTGGCAGTTGAGCAATATGATATGAATCCATGGTGAAAATAAAAAATTTTTGCATTAAAGTGAAGCTCTTACCTTAAGGAGATCAAATCCAAAGTTTCCAAGACAAGAAATTGCCTTACAAACCAACATTAGAGAAGCCTTATGAGTGCCCCACACTCAAATTTATGAAAATTAGGATGAAGAAGGGGATAATTTGGGTTAAAAATCGGGTTCTTAAGCTTGAACCATGGATTCATGTGAACCAGCGCTTAAGTGCCAAGTTCTGGCACCTGAGCGCCGGGTTCTCAAGTTACGAGCACCTAGGTGCCAAGTTTCAGTGCCTAAGTGTCAGTGCCCAATTTATATTTTTTTCACTTTAATAAAATTTTTAATAACGAGCACCACACACCAAGGCACTAAGAATCCTATTAAGCCCAATTCAACATATTTAAACATCTTCCAACATTTAACTTTCACAAACACCAACAATAACTTATATTCAAATATTAATTCAATTACCATACAAATACACAGGATAACTCCACCCACAACTTTTAAAACATGACTTCTAAATTCACACAAACTATTAAGCACACGAACACTCAAAATATCAAAAAGCCTACAAGAACACATCAAAGCCAATACTCTACAGAACCAAAAGCCTATAAGCATACATCAAAGCTGCTAATAAAAATCCACTACATATTGTCATCTACCTCCCTATCCACTTCTCTAATATCACCAATTGACTGATGCACGTACAAGTTGTAGAAGGGATAGTTAGACAATTCCTCAGAATCTTCCTCAATCCAACAATTCTTCTTATGCATTTGGACCTGTGAATCCTGAAATAGATCAGTATGATCTGAATGTTGTTTCATTTGCTAATCCAGATGATCGAATTGACAGACAATGTTACTAATCCTATTGTGAATCACTAACATCTCCTTCATTATATTCTTGATTTTCTCCAAGATACCAGTCAAAATATCTGCACATCAAGTTTAAAATGATGTGGAAGGGCGGGAAGACTTATCCATACAAGAACTTCCTCAATGTGTTGTAAAAGATTGATGTTGTCACACATCATGATAGACTGGTCCATGGGCTTCCAGGAAAGAAGTACATTTTGCCAACTTTCATAAGTACTTGGGCTTGGCTAAAATTTTTTAAAAAAATAACAGTAGGCTTTCCAAGCCCAGTCATAGATCCATTTAGTAAAACTTCAAGGATAGATCTATAAATAAGTACCCCCACATTAATAGAACTTCCAGTCTGAATACAGTAATTGAGGATTGCACTTTCTTTCATAACTTTCCTTATGTTTGTGATAGGAAGCAACTTGGCAGAAATGAATAAGTGCAATGGCTTAGATGATGAATTTAACCTTGCAACACAAAAACTAACCTTGGAATCACTTCTCATTTTTTAAATTTCTTTACTGTCCATTAGGAATCTGAAGATCTCATTCAGATTGTCTATAGTCAGAGTGAAGTTAGCAAATTTACAAATTGGTATGTCATCCACTAAGAAAAACTCATTGATCCTTGAAGGAGTAAAAGGTACTAACTTACCTCGAACATAGACCAACCCATGATTTAATCCATGAAGATTTGAATAGAATTCCTTCACGACAGAGATAACAGTGGCGGCAGTGGTGTAACAAAACACTTTCATTGCCCTTGCGTTATAATTGCATGTATCTGACCTCCAGGCATGATAAATCCTCTCTCTCTAATCAATTTCATATTTACCAGAGTTCTACCATGAAGCCTTTGTGCATCCTTGCTTATTAACTTTTTCCGTTAAAAAAACTTCATGAGTTGAACTCCCAAAGCATTGAAATTCATGAATCTTGAAATGTGATGAAATCTCAAGACTTCCTTCTCTTTCTAATTAATGAAGAATAAAATGAAATGAAGGTTTTGGGGGGGGGGGGGGGGGGGGGGGGGGTGGGGGGGTTTAAAGAAAAATCCCATCTGAAAATTGGAAATTTGAAGCATTTGGTGGGTTTGAAACTATGGAGCCTAGGCGTCATACACCTAGGCACTAATCTCCCTGTGTACTGGCACCTAGGTGACATATCTCGATGCCTAGGCACCAGTGCATGTCTTACTACAGGTTCACTTTAGGTCCAAATACATGTCCAAACCTCCCCTAGGTATCTCGATGCCTAGGCACTAGTGCATGTCTTACTACAGGTTCACTTTAGGTCCAAATGTCCAAACCTCCCCTAGGTCTAAAATTATAGTGTTTTAAGTAGTAACTTAACATGTATGACTCTCAAACACAAAGTACAATCAAGCAAATACACACAATTAACTCTCAACAAACTAAACTCAATATAGTCTAATAACTATGGGTTGCCTTCCACAATGTGTTTGGTTTAACATCGTTAGCCCAACGTATCCAATACTTACTCGGGTTGAGCCAACATCAAGATTTCATTAAATATAGGTCCACTTCCATCAAAGTAAGGTTTTAGCATATGTCAATGTACTTTAAAAATTCTATCATTTTCTGGTTCCTTGATATCCACAACACCATAAGGATATACTTTTACTATAATGAATGGTCTCATCCACCTAGACTTTAGTTTCCTAGGAAATAATTTTAATCTTGTATTGTACAGTAAACCTTTCTTTCCATGTTCTAAATCCTCTCTTAATTTTTTTTATCATACCATAATTTAATCTTTTCTTTACAAAACTTTATATTTTCATAAGATTCATTTCTTATCTCCTTAAGCTCATTCAATTGAAATAGCATTTCTCACCAGCATCTTTCAAATTATAATTAAACTCGTTGATAACCCAATAAGTTTTATACTCCAGTTCTACTGGTAAGTGACAAGCCTTCCCAAATATGAGTTTATATAAGGTCATTCCTATAGGACTTTTATATGTCATCCTATTAGCCCATAATGCCCCATCTAGTCCATCAGATCAATCCACTCTATTAGGATTTATAGTCTTCTCCAAAATTCTTTTAATTTCACGGTTGGAGAATTTTGCTAGACCACTGGTCTGAGGATGATAAGCAGTGGCAATCATATATTTAATACCATATTTTATAACTAATGTTTCAATCCTCATATTCCTAAAATGACTTCCCTCATCTGTAAATATTGCTCTCAACATTCTAAAATTGCTAAAAATATTTCTTCTTAATAATTTTGCAACGTTTCGATCATCACAATGAGGTAAAGCTACCACTTCTATCCACCTTAAAACATAGTCCGCTGCAATTAAAATGTATAAGTTTTTTATAAAATGGTATAAATGGTCCCATAAAGTTACCCTAAGCAAAAAAAATTTCAACCTTTAAAGTAAAACTGAGGGGCATTTCATTTCTTCTAGAAATATTGCCTACCATGTAACATCGATCACATGTTTATCGATCACATGTTTTCTCACATGTTTTCACATAAGTATTAACATCTTTAAATATTGTAGGCCAATAAAATCTAGATTGTAAAATCTTATATGTAGTTTTATTAATCCCAAAATATCCCCCAAAATCAAAATCATGACATTTTGGAATAATTTACTGAGATTCTTCCAAAGGTACACATCTCTGAATAATTTGGTCCTTATATAAATATGGGTCATCTCAGAAGTAAGATTTAGCATCATGCATAAACTTCTTCCATTGTGAGTATGTCAAAACATAAGATAAAATATTATTAACTATAAAATTAATAATGTTGGCATACCACGGAACACACTATTCAGATACAATCTATATTTTTTCAACAGGAAAATGTTCATTAATTTCATTTTCAAGATTAACTGATTTTTTTTGTTTCAGTCTAAATAAATGATCAGCTATTTGATTATCAGTTCCCTTCTTATCTACTATTTCAAAATCAAATTCTTACATTAGAAGGACTCATTTGAATAACCTTGGTTTTGGATGCTTCTTCAACATCAGATATTTAATAGCAGAGTCATCTGTATGCACAACACATTTAGTTCCAATAAGATAAGGTTTGAATTTATCAAAGGCAAATACTATTGCTGATAACTTTTTTTCAGTAGTAATATAATTAATTTGAGCTTCATTAAGAGTCTTACTATCATAATATATTACTTCAAAAATTTTATCAAATTTTTGTCATAAAACAACCCCAATAGCATAATCACTCGCGCCACGCATCAACTCAAATGGTTTCCCCCAATCGGGTAAAATAATAATAGGAGTGGTGATTAATTTTTCTTTTAACAATTTGAAGGCATTTAAGCACTCTTGATTAAAATCAAATAAATCATCTTTTTCTAAAATTTGGCACATAGGCTTACTGATTTTTGAAAAATCTCGAATGTATTGCCTGTAGAAACCAACATGTCCTAGGAAACTCCTAACTCCTCTTATTGTAATAGGTAGAGGTAGATGTTGGTTTCTACAGGCAATACATTCGAGATTTTTCAAAAATCACTAAGCCTCTATGCCAAAATTTAGAAAAAGATGCTTTATTTGATTTTAATCAGGAGTGCTTAAATGCCTTCGAATTATTAAAATAAAAATTAATCACCGCTCCTATTATTATTTTACCCTATTGGGGGAAACCATTTGAGTTGATGTGTGGTGCGAGTGATTATGCTATTGGGGTTGTTTTAATTTCCTTATCTTCATTTGACTGTTCTCCCATTGATGGTTAGCACTGCCAGAATTATTATTCTAGTTAAAGTTAGGGTGCTTTTTTCTAGAATAGGCACTAATAGGTTGCATTTAAAGTCTCGAATGTAGGAATGTTAGAATCAACCATTTTTCGTAATGAATTTTCTTCAATCACTGGAGGTGTTTGAGATAAATCCATTCCAAATTAATACATCTTTCTTGATATTGCAGCTACTTGAGATGCTAATATAGAAATAACGTCAGAATCATGAACACTGGGTATTCTTTTAGGATTTATTCTTTCAGAAAGTCATTCAAAATTTGTTAGTAGTCATTTCTTCAATTAAAGAATGTGCTTCATCAAAAGGTTTTAACATTAATGAACCATCAACAGCAACATCGATAATAGTTCTAAGAGTTCCTACTAACACATTATAAAATTTTTGAATTATTAATGAATCAGACAAAGAATGATGTGGACACGTCCTAAGAAGTTCTTCAAAGCATTATCATGCCTCGTATATTGATTCCCCTTCAAACTAACAAAAAGATGTAATATCATTTCTGAGCTTATTAGTCATTGATGGTGGAAAATACTTAGCTAAGAATTTATGTGCTAGGTCACTCCAACTTCTTACAGAATTAATGTTTAAACATTAATGTGATGAGTATTCTTCAAAGCTTAATTTACTTTTCATACTACCCATATGAACCGTTAGAATTTGTTGTGATCTATTATGACTCTGAAGAGCAATGAAGGAACGATTAGAGTATTTAAATTGTTCTATAGGGTATGGTTTAAGTATACTATAGAAAATGCAAATAGATAGAGAAATAGACTTTGATGGGTTCAAATTAGGGTTTAGAGAATTAACATCAGTTTAACCAAACTTCTTTTTGCACTTGGAAGAAGGTAAGAAAGATAATTGCTCCTATTTTCCACTAGCAACATTTGTAATTTGAAGTATCTATTTCTACTGAATCACTTATATAATTACAAGAGAGGGGTAACTTTTATATCTTGATAATCATAAATCCAATTAAGTTAGGTTGGTTTTAACATTAGAATTAATCACTGGGGTGAATCAAGTTTTTGGTGTCATTGTTTGGGAGCGACAATAAAGAACTTTAGGAGAGTTTTAGTTGAACCTATAATACTTAGATTTGAAAATTGTAGTCTTATTATAGAGTGTTGAATTATTGTGTGCTTTTTTTTAAAAAAAAGAAGAAAACCCTAAAAATATTTTAGTGTTCTTGACTTGCATGTTATCTATCCTATTAGTTAAATCTTTAGAATTGAATGCATAGTTTAAGAGCTGCAAATCTTGAACCTTATGACGCAGAACAAGAGAGAATTTTTAGGAAGATTAAAAAACAAAAAAATTCTTCAAGAATCTATTATAGAAATGGTTAATCAACAAATCAATTTAGATACTCAAGAATCAATTCATGATCATAATGCAAATAGATCATTACGGGATTATGTGAACCTTGGAGCAGATGGAGTTCATTTAAGTATTAAAACCCCTGCCATAGAAGCAAGTAAATTTGAACTTAAGCCTGTTATTATTCAAATGGTGCATAATAACCAATTTGGGGATCCCCAACTGAAGATCCTAACTTAAATTTGGTGAGTTTCTTTGAACTTTGTGTCACATTCTGCTATAACGATGTTTCAAATAACTCTGTTAGGCTTAGGCTTTTTCTCTTTTCCTTGAGAGATAAATCTAAAATGTGGTTAAATTTGTTAGCACATGGATTGATTAGGAAGTGGGGGGATTTAGCCCATAAGTTCTTAGTTAAGTAGATGTTGGTGCTCTTATAGTTCATCGTGCTCAGAGTATAGCTAGTAGTGCTATAGCTTGTGGTTTGGGTTATCTTACCCTGATTTTCACTTTATGTGAGAAATCAGGAGTAGAGTCCCATAGAAATGAGGAAAAGATGTAGCCACAAAATCCTATCAGAAAGCATACGGTTCAAAGAGTTGAATCATTTGTTGAGTCTACCCTAAACATCAGCCATAGGGGCATCTACTTCTTGCTCTGCTTCACTTGAAAATATCATGGAGTAGCTCATGAAGCAAATGGATATTGTGAATATGCACAATATGATTGGAGGAATTAAAACAAGGAATGCTTACACTGATGAATATAAGCAGAGGAGAGTTCAACATGATATAGCTTATGAGGAGGCTATGGTTAAATATCTTATGGGTGAGTATAATGTCAAATTTCTAACTTGCCCCAGACACTCATTATGCTCCAGATCACGATGAAGAAGAAGAAGAAGAAGATGATGATGATGATGATGAAGATGAGGAAGGCGATTAAGATTGATGTTTTTAGGAGTTTAGTTTGTTTGTTTGATGTTTGTTTGTTATTTAATTGTTTCTAGTTGGTTTTATTTCAAATTGTTGTAGTAAGAACTTTCATTCTAATATTGTGTTGTGGACCTACATTGTAATATAAACTGTAGATTTTTACTTTTTCTGCATTTTTAGTATTTCAGTTTTTGCTTATGTTTTTAACTCTCAACAAATTCTTTAAAATATATTATGTTTCATTTAATGCTTTAAAACCTGTGTGCATTTTTAAAGTGAATAGCTGCAGTATGCCAGAGCCTAATATCACACTCAGATATCCCTTACAGGTTAGTTTTTATGTTGATGTATTTTCTGTTTTCTTTCACCAACTAAATTTTGTACTAACACATTTTTAAATTACTAAAAAATTTAAGTTTGAGGGAAAGAAAATTTTCTTTTAAAAAAGAAGTAAATTAAATTTTAATTTTCCTCAATTAAATATATTTTTAAAATTAATTTAACATGATATGAGATATTAAGATTTACCTTTAAAGAAATTTACGTAAAAGTTTTAAGTAATAAAGGTCAATTCTTAAATTAAAGATATTTGGTATGGAAAGATAAGATTATTTTTTTATATTTAAAGTAAAGGAAATTGTATTTTTGAGGTATTAAGAATTTTAGAGTATCATGTAAGAAGAAAGGAGTGAAAATTTATGAAAAATCATAAACTAATATGAATTTATGAAGTGAAGAAATGTAAAAAGTTTTGACTTTAAGAAGAGGATATTGAAGTTTAAAATTATTAAAGACTATCCAGATATAGTAATCCTCACTTGAAAAAGAAAGAAAAGAAATGAAAAGAAAAATGAGTGAGAAGAAGCTTGAGGAGATGCTTAATAAAAATTTAGCTTCATTTTAATCAACTTAAGGAAAAGACTTTATTACACTTTCTAAACTTGTATTAGAGTATTAGTAGCATTACTAGTAAAGTTTTGATGAAGTTTTTTTTATATGAATGTTCTAAGTATCCTTGATATGACAAATTACAATTCTTCTTGAAAAGAATAGAGATTCAAAAATCTTAAATTTGATTACTAAGTACTCTTGACTTACAGTTTGAATCTAAGTTATTAAAGATTTTCTTAAATTTTACTATTTTTATTTATTAAATAAAGTATAGAAGTTATAAGTTAATCTCTATCCTAAGTCATATGCTAAGTCATATGAGTTAATCTCTATCCTAAGTCATATGCTCTTATGTAGTAAAAGTGTCACTTGAGGACAAGTAACATGGGATTTTGATACATTTTGATACATCAAAATAATATGTTATTTTAGGTATACATTTTATGCTTATTTTTTGTGATATACACTTTAAAGAATGGTATTTGCATGTTTTTTGCAGGTATATCAATTTTAGGCATTTGGAGCAAAAGTAGCAAAAGTGACGAAATTCAGAGCCAAAACAACAAAGTTTGGGATTTTGGCGCCTGAAGCGCAATTTGACAGAGAGCTGGTGCCTGAAGTGCCACAAATGACACCTGAAGTACCAGAATTAGCACCTCAAGCATCATTCGACAGAGAGCTAGCGCTAAAAGCGCTAGAACCTAGAACAACGTAATCTTAAGCAAGTTGGTGCCTGAAGTGCTAGAACCAGTGCCTGAAGCGATAGAGACGACTTTTTGCAGATTAAGGAGGGTTGGCACAAATTTTGCTCAAATTTCAAAAGGGACACTTGTTTTAATTACCTCATAGAGTGATTCAATTCATTTAGACACTTTGAATAGTTCTTACACTGTGAATAGTTCTTTTATGAAGGGATATGTCTCTTGAATCAATAAACATGTCTTTTGAATTAAAAAATGGTTGAATTTTGGATAGAATTTTGGAGGAAATTTTGAATCTTTTTTGGAGGGAGGTAGACTCTAATAAAAGAGAGGGAAGTCTAGGGCTTGATAAGAGTTGAAGGGGGTGACAAGAGGAGTTCGAAGATAGAGAGTGGCGTGAGATAAAGATAGAGAGAGAAAAAGTCAAGGGCTTGGAGTTTTTCTTCAAGGATTGTAAGAGGAGAGGGAAGATGAGTGATTTCTTCTTCATTAAACTTCTAAGAGAGAATAAAAAGTGCTTGTAAAGAGGAAGAGTGCTTGAAGAGAACTTCTAGGGATTTTGCTTGGGAAAGATTGTGAGATAAATTGTGTTCTTTTATTTCTTTGTTTTATAAACTTATTTTTATATATGAAATCCGTATTTTGTCGTATCCTTCTCATGAATTATGAGTGGTCTTCTTTATCATTATCCCTACTTTGAGATATGGTTTTGTGAAGAATTGATTTTGTTTCATACGGTTTTAAATGTCAAAAATTTGTGATGATTTAAACTCCGATATTCATTTACTTTTCGATCTGACCAATTGAAATGTTAAAATGTGTTGAGAAGCATATGTTCCAAAAGGGGCTATGATTTCTACAACATGGGGAGAATCATATTTAATTCCATGGGAGAGGTTGTCATCCATTTGATTGAGTACAAATAAATAAGGAAATATACTTTGTTGGATGCAAAATTGGAGATTTTAAGGTGACAGATTAAAATCCACAAAAATCCACAATTTGGTCACAGATTAAAATCCACAATTTGATTGGAAACTATTGCAACTATTGCAAGATTGTTAGCCCTCATGTGAGGGAGTAATGGGAGCTCTGGAGTGGCAGTTGGTATCCTCCTAGCCTAACCATGAATTATGGACCAAACTCTAGATTAGTTAATGTTCTTTATGCACTCCGAAGAGGATAAAGAATATGACTGCTCTTATTTGGCACAAAAAAAATTTATATATTTTCAAATGATTTTAATTTCTTCACAATTCATACAATCATTGTAAAAGGTAAGGATGCTTTTTTAAATTTAAACTCTTCGCAACAAAAACTTTATTTATTTCTTATAAATTTTACTTTTGAAAGTTTAGCAATTAGTTTAATTAACTTAGTCTTTTAACTGCATTTTATTTAACATTCACTCATTTACTTTATATTCAAATTTTGTACTTCACTTTTGTAGTTTAAAATTGTAGTTAACATTATAATCTTAAGAATTTACTTATAAGCATTTCCAACTTCCCTGTGGGATCGATATCTAAGGCTTCATTAGAGCCCTTTATTACTTGAGTGATATGTATACTTGTGTTATTTTTAGGGGATTTGGGAGTTTAAAAATTTTTAAAAGATAAAACTATTTTCACTAAAGTTATTTTTGTTGAGATTAAATTGCATATTTACTATATCTGTCGTGTGTATTTTTTAATATTGAAAAATACAATTTTTGTGATTCATGAGGGTGGTGATTCCTTAGCTTCTCGTTGTGACTAGACTTGTATGTGATCTCTGATTGTAGTTAGATTAACTAGTCCACTACATCTTAGTTCTCAATCAAACTCAAGGATTTATTGGAGACATGATGAGTTTGGACAAAGTATATGTCCATCTCATTTATATTACTTCCTTTATCTGACCTTGTTTTTTAACAAGTGGGTCCAATAAACCAGCTTGTAGAGGAACATAATGAAGATCTTGAAATTATTCTTATTTACTGTTAAAAGTACATACTTTAGAGGATGAGACAATGCCTGAGGTTGGCAACACATAAGCCAATGTATCAGGGACAATCTTGTATATAGTTTTGACCCTACAAAACATATAAAATCACTTAGTAGTTCATTAGAAGGAGATTCCATTAGAAATTAAAAGTAAAGAAGCGAGGTGTGATGAGAAGGAGGAAGAGTAATCTCATTTAACTATCATGTTTGTGTGTTTTCAAGAGTGAAGTAGGATTAAGGGAGGATCAAACTATTCAATTTAAATAACCAAAACCAGCTTTGGATTGTGCACGAAGGCCTAAGGATAACTGACATCAAAATGTCAGGAAGTGTGAACTAGTGCCTATGCGCCAATATCCCGATGCCAAGGTGCTACACCCTTGTGCATTGGCACCATATCACTGCCCCTAGGTGCCATAACTTCCTTCTTGAAAAAATGAGTTAAACCTCCCCGATTTAGGTCATTTTTACACATGCACCTCCTTGGTTGTTCTTCTACAGTTTAGAGGTGATACTTAGGGAAACCTTTCCCTTTGCATTTGAGCTCATTCTTGAGGATTTAGAGTGTGGAATTCACCTCCCTAGGGTAAATTTCTACACCGCGAGCTTACATTTCTATTCTTCATCAGAGAGTTTTTGGAATTTTTGTGAAATTAGTGAGGAAGAGGAGATTATTGTGGGGAGAGATTGATTAAGCCTTTAACTTGCATATTGAGTGCATTCATTTCATTTCTAAAGCCTCTTTTCATCAAAATTTTCATTTCTCTAGCTTGAAATGGCCCGTAAAACCAAGCATATCAAATCTAAAGCTTCTTATGATAAGAAGAAGTTCGCTAGTTCTAAAGCTCAGGAGCGATATAACGACTTCTTAGTACCAAAGAAACTGATAGCAGAGTGGGGTTTCATTAGCTCTAGGGGTTAGTGGAAAGCATGATTGTAAGGATAAATTAGGATGACTTCTGCTACACTATAATTGCAACAGTGATTTTAGTGGTTCGGGGTTTTTATATGAACCTATTGCTTCTGACGATTCAGTATTTGTTAGTGAGAAGCAGGTGGATATCTCCCATCATGCATTAATGCTTTATTTTTGCTTAGAGATGTTTCAATGAGTTATTACATCAGCTTTTCCCGTACAAATTCTGATTTGGATGAAATCATTAGATTCCTAACTAATGGGTAAGAGACTTAGAAGGTGAGGAATGACCACATGGATAAATTTTCATCATCTAAACTAAATGCACCTTCCAACGCTTGGCATTACTTCATTTCAGCCAAGCTCTCCTTTCCACCAATCTTAGTGAGGTGATGTGAGGGAGAGCTTCTCTCAACTATTGTATCCAAACAATGAAATCCATAGATATAGGAGCCCTGATCTATCTTTCCATAGTCAATACTACAAAGCGAGGATCTACTTTGGGGTTAGAACACTAGTCAACCATTTTTGCCCTTTGCTAGCATTCTGGAGTTCATTTTGATGGGTGGGAAGAACTGCTACTTCCGCTGAAGCGAATTAGTAAGGCTAATGTAAATTTTTATAACAAGCATGATATATTTGGATGTGAAGCGAGTTCTTCTCAAGCTCCTTCTTCTTCTCAGCCTTCCACATCCTATTCATAGCCCAGACCCTCTACCAGCATGACATCAATGTCAGATAGGTTGCATAGAGTGGAGGAGGATATCTCCATTACTCAGATGATTGTATATGAAATTGCTGACCACATAGCTCATTTGGACTAATAATACAAATGCCAATATGATTATGTTGCGAGCTTTCAGTTTGTACAGTTGGAGATGTACATGAGGAACCAGTGGATTAGAGGGGATAACTCAATGGAATTCCCGACTTATCCTCCATAATAGTTATACGAGCATAATTAGACGATGGAGGAGGATACACTTGAAAAGGAAGACTCTGAAGATGATTGTGATGATGATGAGGAGTATATTTCATTGATTTGGATGTATCACATGATTCATAGTTTTTCCCTACTGTTGCTACATTGTTGTATTTTCTTCTTTATTTACTGATGTATTGGACATATTCCCATCTTGTAATTGTAATATATGTATGGACATATGGTATTGTTGTTATAGATACTCTTGTGTTTCTACTTATTATGTTATTTAGATTTTCTTTTTTTGTACAATTTCATTATAAACATGTTTAGTTAAGATTTACTTGCTACTGCATATTTTTTCTTTCCCGAGTATACTTGTAAATGATTTTGATAGACACATGTGGTAGAATGAACTTATGAATTATTTTTTTTTCTGCTTATATTTCTGTTCTGAATGCTATAAACATTAAAAATCAAGTTTGAGGGATAAAAAATTTTAAAAGCTTAACTTTTTTTGTCCTCAATAACTTGCATGTAAAATTTTTATGTTTTTAAAAGGACTTGAGGTATGTGGTGTTAATTTAGAATATTTTAATTTTGATTATAGAAATGATATGGTAAATTTATTTGAAATTCCATGTAAACAAGACTATTATAGAGTTAAGTCATCTTGTCGAAAAGTTTTAGAAAAGTGATTTTACTATTTATTGTAGAAAATAATTGTATAATTGAAAAACTAGGAATCCTTAGATTTATATTTTATAAGAATTGAACTTCTGTTAAAAACTTATTTCAACTAATACTTTCAATTTTTTTAAAAAATTAAAATTGAAGGAGAGTTATAGGTTTTACTTTATGGATATGATAATAAAATTTAAAATCATTAAAGGTCTATCCAGATATAGTAATTCTCCTAAGATGTGTTAAGGATTGAAAAGATTATAAAGAAAAAGAAAGTAAGAGAAAAAAAAATTTAATGGAGGAGAAACTTGAGGAGAAACCTAATTAAAAAGTGGTTTCACTTGAATCTTTTTAAAGAAAAAGTCTTTATTACAATCCTAAACTTAATTTTATTTCAAAAAGTATTAGTCAATCTTTAAAAATAGAGTGCTTTAATTTTATTTTTTATACTTTTTAAGGATTCTATGTTTAACAAATATCAATGATTTTCGAAGTAATGATTTTCGAAGTCTTTTTAAGGATTCTATGTTTAACAAATATCAATGATTTTCGAAGTAGATAGAAAATCAGGATTTCGAAGTTGAATACAAGGTTTTCTTATGCTCTAGTTCTAGGTTGATTTGCTAGAATTTTTCTTAAGTTACACTGTGACATTCTCAAGGAAAAATTGTATAACAATTAAATGAAACCCATTTCCTTAAATCAATAAATATGGTTATTAAATTTGTCGTGTTACTTGACGACAAGTAACGCTTACGTTTGAGGGATTTTGATATGTCCTAAAGCATGCATAATTTTCTTTATATTTTGCACCTATTTATGGATGAAATTGCACTTTAAAGAAAGACATTTTTTATGTTTTTCTTGCAAGTATAATAGGTAGGACATATGGAGTGATGTAGAGCTGAGATTAAGTGAAGCAAAGGCGAAACAATGCAATATGGGGACCAACAGACTGGCGCCCAGGTGTTGGAAACTGCTTGAGCAATTTCTACAGGCATTTCAACACAACGTAGGCAGTTTGGGAGTGCCCTCCTGAACATTTTGAAGCCTTGGGAAGTTCAAGGAGGTAGAGGAGTTGTAGTATAGATTTAGAGTTTTGTATTTTTCAATTTCTTAGAGAGATTGGAGAGGGATTGAAGAGAAATATGTAAGGCGATATACTTACCATTGTAGGGAGCACTGGGAGAACTTTTGGGGAGGAATATTCATCTCTTTTCTCAGAGAAAAAAAACAAATTATTGTGTTCTATATTGTTTTGTACTGTTTGTAAACACAATTCTAGTGGATTTGTTTTATTATAAGATGATGATTTATGGTATTTTCTTCATGCACTGTGAGTAGAGCTTTCTTACCTTTCTCTTGTGATGAATAACCTGAATGTGCAGGATATTAGGATGCTTATAGAATTGATACTTAAACATCAATGTGATGAGTATTCTTCAAAGCTTAATTTACTTTTTAAACTAGCCATATAAACTGTTAAAATTTGTTTGACCCATTATGACTTTGAAGAACGATTAGAGTATTCAGATTATTCGAAAGGGTAAGGTGTAAGTAAACTATGAACAATGCAAATAGATAGAAGAATAGGTTTTAATGGGTTCAAGTTGGGGTTTAAGGAATTAAAACCAGTTTAATCAAACTTTCTTTATGCACTCGGAAGAAGATAATTGCTCATATTTGTCACTGATCACATTTGCAATTTGAAGTATCTATTCCTACACAAGGATTTATATCATCACAAGAGAGGGATAACTTTTATATCTTGATAATCATCAATTCAATCAAGTTAGATAGGTTTTAACATTAGAATTAATTAAAGTAGTGTAGGAATAGTTGGTAGAGCTTTCGGATAATCAAAATTCCAAACTAAGAACAAAAAGTACTATACTAGAAATTCTCTTAAAGGATTCATTACCTCACTCTCTGTGGGATCGACAATCCAGACTCAATAGAATCTTATATTACTAAAATAATACGTATACTTGCGTGAAAAACCCTAGTGTGCAGGAACACTTGATTCTAAGAACTTAATCAAGTTGTTAGGGAGAGGATCAAGTTTCTGGTGCCATTACCGGAGACTGACATTATTGTGATAATCACTGAGGTGGATCACTATCTTGGGCTATTTCGCCACATGGTCATTTGTTCGATGGTTTACTCGCGAGAACTATATCAAATTTTTAGTCAGTTATTTGCACGAGAACATCTTTGCTTATTGAGATCACTTATGCTAATCTGACATTTTCCTATCGACTATACTACCTTGGCTATCTAGTCTAATGCTTAGACAAGATACAAACCTCCTAGAGTATTTGATATATAGTCGGGATATATATCTCCCTAACTGCATGATAATTTTCCAGTCAATGGAATTGTCATGCTTGCTTGGCCAACCTTTGATGAGAGCGCCTCATTTTGAGGCATATCGTGCTTTGTAGTTAATTCTTTTACGAGGAAAATGTCACATATTACGATATTTCTTGTGTCATATGACTCTTTACTTGACTCTTTTATGAGAATATCTTGTCTTTTGACATCTCCGTTTTTATAGTCACTCTTCATGATGTTTCTCAAGCCATATGACTCTTTAGTCGTCCCTTTTATGAGAACATATTGTCTTTTGACATCTTCGGCTTTATAGCCACACTTTATGATGTTTCTCGAGCCTTGTGACTTTTTAGTCAACACTTTTATGAGAACATATTCTCTTTTGACATCTTCAACTTTATAGCCACCTATGATAATGAAATCTCCAAAAAATGGTGAAGTAATGAAAGATCTTGGGCTTTCTGCATACCAAAAGCAAGAACATGACATTCTTCCAGTCTAGAAGGTCGAGAAGAAAAAGGGAAGCATTGTGATAGAAAAAAATTGTTAAATGTAGATTGAAATAAATTAGTGCAACAAAAGATAGGGATTGTCTCCGCTTGCATGGGCTAGACTTGAGATGGCTTGCAACAGAGCAAGCAGTGTACCTGGGAAGACTACTTGTAGGGAGCAAAAGTGGCTTTAGTCATTCATGCAAGTTGGTTGACATCGAGGAAAGTCTAGTCCCTAAACCATGCCATTATTTAGGGCTGGTGACGACTAGGTTGTTTCGAGAGAGATCACTGTGCTTGCTTCATTGAAGTGGGTGTACTGGAGTGGTAGAATTGAGATATTAGAAGTTTTGGGTGATATTTAACAAAAAATTATGTTTGAGATTGATGTGCTTAAATTACAAGCTTAACAAAACCTCATGAAAGCCGAGGTTATGAGATATTAGAGATAATAAATATGACATTTTATCAGTAAGGTGTCGTATAAATATTGTTAGAGTCTAACCATAATAGAAGTCCCTCAACATCCTGCAGTCCGGTCATCATTGTGTGAAGGTTGGTGCTACATGTCCAAAACCCAAGCCATCTAAAACCCTCTTCCCCCATTTCCATGCCCGCGCTCCCTCTTCTTTCTTCACTCTAGGAGCAACTCCGCGCAGTCCGATGTTTTACCAACGCATTGACAGAGACGAACCCAGACGTTGAACTAGCAGCAGTCAATGAGGAGATAATTTCTCTTCAGGACGCTCATGGCGACATCGAGAGACGTCCAAGAGATCATCACCAAGCTCTCCTCGGACAAACCTAAAACGCGCGACGTAAGCTCTTCTGTCTTTGCTCCAAACTCCACCTCGAGCTTGCCTGAAGGGTTTCACTTCTTAAGGAAAAAAAAGAAAAAAAAAAAAAGGAAAACTGAAAGAATCTGCTAACTTTTGCCATATCATTTCCAGGAAGGAATTCGGCTCCTTAATAGTTGGCTTGAAGGCGAGAGGTCCACTAGCTTATGCCTGCTGCTCGCGAAGAACACAGCAAGGATCGGACCTGATGGAGTTCCTCATGGTTAGCTGGCTTTGATTTTTACCTTAAAGAGGATTTGTTTTTATTCTTTGATTTTTACCGTAAAGAGGATTTGTTATTAGGCTTTGTTTTTTTTTGCTCTCACTCTTTGGCTCGGTATTTGTTGAATTCTTGTAGAAGAGTCGTGGCCATTTCTACTCACCCTACTCACCAAGTGCATTGCGTTGGAGATATCAGCGAGCAAGAAGCGCCATCCTAAATTGCTACTGGCAAAGACCCTACGAATAGCTATTCATCGTGCTGAAGATCCCAAGCTATCAGGTTAGTTTCAAAGAATCAGGTGCCTATCAAAGGGATGACACGATACGGTTCTATCAAATCTACTGCTGCATCATTCTTTTTTAGTTTCTTTTATGCGGTATAGTTGTGTTGGATTTTAATATCTTATGTCATATTCATGCCATCTTCCTATTTGGTTTTGTCACTATTTGTGGCATGGCTATATTTACTTAGCATTTTTATGGTTATTTTAGGCATTTGGTGTCACACCTCACCCCACCAAAGGAACTAACAGAAAACTCAACAGAAGTTTGTGAGCTGAAAATCAAAAAAATAGTTCAAATCAATATGAACTTGATTTCAATAACATTTGTCTACTAATAAGATCATTAGAGCATTTAAATCTAAAAACATCATACCAATCTATCTATCAAAAGATAAATATTATATAACTAAAATATCGGATTAAATAAGTTGCTCTAACCTTAAACATCTCTAATGTTATACTGGAAGTTTGAGTCTAAAATCTCCCTTTAGGGTGTATGATTAAACACTTGAAAATGAGAGGCGAGTTTATAAGAAATAAATCAGTAGGTGAAACTCCACCAAGTAAATTATAAATGAGAAAGCATAGAGCTTAAATAAGAGCAAAGAAACAAACATGAGTAAAATTGAATGTTATATTGTAACAGTTATAATGTGTATAAAGTTGAGATTTTAAAATTGGAATTAATCTAGTAATGCTCATACACATTTAAAGAAGAATCCATACCTACCAATTATCAATGTTCCCATATATAAATATATTCACTTACATGCATACTACACACACACACACATTCTAGTTGACCGAGCCTAATTCTAATTGCTTTGTTCCGAAGCAAAGATATCCACATAGACGGCTTCGTCATATTCAGATATTCACGACCAAGAGGTACGATCCTCTTTCGGATAGGCTGGAATGCCAACAGACGTTAGTCTGTTCTCTAATTCACCTGACCCCATTTTAAGAACATCTAGTGCCAAAGTCACTGAATGGGTAAGTCGTCCCTAATATAATGTGCTTTCTTTGCTGGGTTATGGGTACTGGTGGGTATTTTACCAGAGCGTTCTATCAATCTACCTTGTGCGATTCCTGTTCCTGTTGAATCCTATACTCGGGGGGTGCGCGCAGGGTGGACGATTTCCAAACGGACTCCTATAAAGAAGATAACCAAGATTTCGTGATCCGTTGCCGATTCCAACAGCTCGGACTCGGATCGTGAGGATCGCCAGAATACTTCGTATCAACAGATAAGATACTCATCTTATTGATTAGATCCGAAATTTGTTATGAAATTGCTCATGAAATGAGCATTCTCAATATTATGCCTTGAAGAGGACTCGAGCTATATTATAAAGGGGATTTAGTCATATATTGATATTTTTAATATTCGTATACATATCTGTAGTTTGTTTTCTATGATGCCAAATTTTAAGGAAATTGACTGATTCAATATAGAGTTATCATTAATTGGATTTGTCAATGTTTAAACGGGCTTAATACTAATATTCATAATATTGTAATAAATAGGCACATTTGGCACATTATAGATAAATAATTTATTAGGAATATTATTACTAATATGACCATTATTAGTTATATATCAAATGTAAATTAAAATAAATATTTTTTTTTGAACTTAAAAGCGTTGACACGCTTGAAAATAAATACTATAACTACTGAGAACAATTTAATGTGCAGGAGTTTATGCAACAATAAATCAAAACAAAATTAACCATCACATTATATCAATATGATTGTATGAAATAAAATAATTAAATAAGCACATTCCACAATAAATTTATTAGCAGGAAAAACATGTCTACTTGTTGCAAGGAATATGATTATAACAAGAAAATATATGTTTATCTCTTACCCAGTAAAAGTTACATACCACTAGAGATTATAGGCAGATCAACATTTCAATCATAACATTGATTTTCTCGCTCAAACACACTGTGCTATACAAACCCTAAATTCAAAGGAATTTAAATTTTACATATTTAATATATTGCACAACAATTATTAAAAAAAAATAATAAATAATGTATTTACTCTTGAAATGATTGGTTTTACAAATTTCACCAAAGATATAAGTTATATCTAACCAAGCTTAATCACTAGTAATTTAATATTTTTATTATAAAATATTATTAACACTTAAGTTATAAGTTTCTTGGTATAACTAATGATAAGTACAATCATAAATTATATTATATGTATTTATGTGCGTTATACACTCATGCGTAAAATAAGATGAGTTTAACACAAACATTCATTAATCACATGTTGTAAAAATTAACTTCTATATTTGTAATAATGACTATGTTTTCAATCTTTTTTCTTTTGCATAGAATTTGATTTATTCTTCTTTTATACTTTCTAAGTTATAAATTTGTATTCATTGCAAAGATAACATAAGGTTAAATATCATTAACACTCATTTTAAACTCTTTTCATTATTACACAATATTAAACTTAATTTAGTTTTATTATTTATTTTTTTTTAATTTGGAAGGCCCCAAAATTTTTTAGTTGATCATAGTAACAATTTAATATATATTCACTTAGAAGCAACCACCAAATAATTGAGGCAAAATATTGGGATTAAGGTTTATCCAGCTTAAATACGTTATGAAGATGGTGGTGATGTGATGATGTGAGAAGGAGAGAAGAAGAAAATGTCGAACCTTTTTTCCATTTTTCTCTTCCATCGGCTTCCCTTCAAATGAACCTGTCAAAGCTAAAGTAACCAAATCGGGCATTCTTCCTGGCTTACAAGGCTTTCAGCTTGCAAATCTGTGTGCTCTCACACACGTTCGCCTTTCTTCCCTCTTGGACTCTACCATTTCCTTCCCCTTCTTGCTATTGCTGCCATTTTTGGTCACCCAAGTTTCCTGCCTTAAGTCCTGATTTGGGACTTAATAAGAGGTTAGGTGGTGAGGGAAAAAAGGCCGAGTCGAGCATTGGCTGGTACGGATCAAAAGGGTGGGGCGAGGACAAGTTATTACATTTGGTTATTGGATCTTATTCAGGGTTTTTATTCCTAGGGGCTGTTTGGCTTCTAGTAGGATTTAGTAACTCTTGTATGTGTAGATTTAGTAAATTCTAGAGGCATTAAATTCTAAACATTATAAGTTATGATAAATGTTAAATTGTGTTAAATGCTAGTAAATTGCTTGGCAAATATTTTAAAGTTTTTGGTTTTAAATGCAGTAAATTAAGATGCATAGTGACAAGTGATAAATCTCCTAAGTTCTACTTCCCCAAGGATTTGCTAAATTCAGGCTTTTACCTAGAATGGGAGGAAAATGAGATTTAAGGAGGTAGTAGGATTTTTGTGGCTCAAAAGAAAAAAAAGATTTGGCATGCT
This sequence comes from Phalaenopsis equestris, assembly GCF_001263595.1. Classification (NCBI taxonomy): domain Eukaryota; kingdom Viridiplantae; phylum Streptophyta; class Magnoliopsida; order Asparagales; family Orchidaceae; genus Phalaenopsis; species Phalaenopsis equestris. The sequence continues at coordinate 52,450 of NW_018165379.1, forward strand.
TTAGTCTAAAACCTGGATAATTACATTTACATATTCAATAATTTACTTCTTCACTTATATTTTAGTAATGCTTTATGTGCATGTGTAGTTATATCACTGCATGCTCTGTGCACACTGAGTGTTTTATGTGGGTTGGCATTTTGGTGTATTTCTTAATTTGATTTTGTGGCACCATAGAGTTGTGAATCTTTCAAATCGCAGAGTTGGGTAAGTTCTTGTGCACAAATAACTGCTCTATCCATATAGGTGATCATGGCGTGGACTAGAAGTTAATGCATCCTAAAAAATCTGTTATTTGCATAACAATATTCTCCTTGTCTCTCATAGCTGCTTCAACTACCTGCAACTTATTTCTGCAATTGTTTTTGATTCTGCAATTGATCTTACTGAAACGAATTTACTTTTTTTTCAGTTACTAAATTCCCTTTGCGCTCTGTCATTAAGCTGCTATTCAATCACGTATGGGATGTTGTAAAGGATGTTCCTACATTTCAGTTAGAGTACAGTGGCATCCTACGGCTCTTGTTGTCCATAAATGAATACCGTTATCAGATGAGGCATCGCATTTATGCAAGTAGGAAAATTTATGAGTTTTCCTATTATCATTCTTTACAACATGCTTGACATGCTAATGATATAAAAGATTTTGTTGCTAAGTTATTGTCCCTTCCACCAACTAGGTCTACTATTGCTATACATGGACAAGGTGGTATCAACTGTAAGTAGGAATGGTTCTCTACCTTCTACCTCTAAAGAAGAAGCATTTCGCTGCGCTCAAACGCTTCACGCTCTTTTGGAAAACCCACCTGGTGATTATCCAGATAATATTAGGGAGAATGTTGTTGCAGGCTTTATTGAGATATTCTCTTCCATAAGGTGTGCCTGATTTTACCGTTATAAATGGCATCTTGGTGAAGTTTGCTAGGAGATGCTTTTTAATCATGATAGATTTTAAAACACTTTTTCAAAGCATATTATCAAGGATCAAAGAAGACATTGCTAACCACATCCAATTCTATGATTCTAACACTTGCTAAGTGTACTCTTTTAAAGTATGAATTTTTCACATTGCAAGGGATGAAGGAAAGTACTCACGCAAGCTTATGGAATGCATTAACACGTACCTGATAAAGGATGGTATTAATCTTGGAGATCTTGCAGCAAACCTCCATTCTACTGTACAGGAGTTTCTTTTTCGATTTTGGCTTACAACTCATGACCGGGGTTTGAAGGTCTAATATTTTTACTTTTGCTAATTCTTTTCATAATTTTTGTTCATAATTTTGTTGAGTTTTTTCTTTTATAGGCTTGTTTCATTCTTTATGCTAGTATACAATTGAAGCTTAGCAGATATACTTTGGAAGAGGTTTCGTTTGCAGAACAACTTCTTGATGTTGTTGCCAAGGAACTAGACCAAGGCACTGCCGCTTCTTATGGGACATCCTGGTGCTTCCTGTTTTCAACACGTAGTAATGTAATTAATTCTTTCATTACATGATATGATTTAAACAATGATTGCAACATGTCTTCTAGGAGCGATGCGTCAAGGGATGATAAGATGGGACATTTAGGGAATGTTTATCAAACTTTGATGGAGCTCGCTGCTACAATTTTTTACTGGGTATAAATATGAATATCTATATTGCCCATGATCCTAAGCCTAGTAGGCTAGATATATCATGAAATTTATAATTCTAAGGCCCCTATCATCTTTAGTCTTGCAAAGAGACAAGAAAGATACCTCATCAAGAGAAAAAATTGAAGATGGTAGATGCAATGGATCGTATAAAAGATGGGATCTCGAAGGGATCATGGCTTTGGTTAGTACAATCTACAGTTTGACAAGTATATAATTTGTTAGAATGCTTGCATGCTATTTTTCTTCTATTTGCTTATGCACATTATAAATTCTTATTCTTTTAATATTTACTGTTTAAGCTGGATATTTGTGGCATATGCTCGCTATTGACTCAACCTCCAAAAACTTATAAATGAAAAGAACACATTTAAACTCTTGTATTATTTCTTGGCATAGTTGCAGCTTAAAGTCATTAATGTTTTGTAAAATTTTTTATTTTCTTTTTCAGATTCTATAACCATGAAAGTCATTCAATTAAATTTACCAAGTTGAAAGGTTGCTTGCCATTTGTCCTCATCTAATTTTGTGTTGTGTATTTTTGTTTTTCTTTCCTGTTTATTTCATAACTCCTGTTTATTTTCAACGAGCATATAAACACTTTTGATTTCATGTAATCAAATATTGACTACAAATATTTAGTTGAATTTTTTTTATAATAATCTTACAATTAGTATTGTTGGGTCTAGTATAATTGTAAATTTAATTGAACGAGCATACAACCGTTTGTAATACAGCACCAAAGTGTCACGCTTAGATCTGAGGGCTTTGGGAACTTTATAAAATTAATTTCAATAACATATTATTGGATTTGTGTTGGAACTAGTATAATTGCTTCGGGCCTTTATCATTTGGATAAATTTGTCTTTTGAGGCAACAATAGTTTATGTTAATTGTTAAAGGAATTGATAAGCCATTTTTTCACATACATCCCAACGATGTTGCAATGATAGAAATGATTATGACTGCAATATTATAGCTAATTTTAGGATTAGAATGACGTGGCAATCTAGAAATGTGGGATTAATACTCCTATTGCGCCAGAATTAAATTGGGGTTTTTCTTTATTGTGCTTATTGCCTTCTTTGGGCTTGTTTGATTATGATTTTCCATGGTTTAAGAATTTTGAATCAATATTGATGTATAAAATTATCCTTGGGCGTATGAATGGAAGAATCAACGTAAAGCATTTCCATATTTTTTATTTTGATGGTATTGGGGATGATCTTTAATATTATTTTCTCTCTATGGCCAAATTGGCCATGATTCCGGTTGGCCTCAGCTAAGCACCCCATTTATGCCACCAACTATGATCACGATTCTCTTCACATTACCTATATGCTATCATAGCATATTTGAAAATCAAGGATGAGAATGTTCTTTTGTGGGGCCATTGTAGCGTAATATTTTTTCTTGATTGAGAATATACCCTAAATTTTTTTCTTTGCTATTCCTTTGATTTTAAATATATATATATAGGCACCAATTTGAATTAAAATCTTTTTTCCTGAAATATTGTATAAGTGCTAGGGTATTCCTAACCCTAAATTTTGTACCCCCTTCCCTTAACCCACAAATATCTGGTTTTTGCCACAGGTTCCGTGCTCTTTTCTCTCTTCTCATTCACTTTTTTACGTTGTTGGGATCTTGATTCTGGTCAGGCGTTTTGTGAGATATCTACTCTTGCTTGCATCTGCATCCCATATGTAGGTTTCCATTGTGTTTTTCTCATACCTATTGCCACAACATGTTTTCATCCTTGCATTGCATCATCCTGCTTGTTCACCCTTCTACCCAGTCACATTGTCTCTACATTGATTGCTAGCCCATGTTACTTTGGCAAGACAAATTGAGTATGTTCCTGCCTCTTATGTGCACATCCCGTGCTTTCTTCACCGCCCAGCCTTTCTTTTATCCTTAGATGCTTGTTTTGTTGTTAATACCTGCAACTCTACTGCATCTCTGCAGCACCTAATGCCTCTCAGTTGATCTCTTTCATTGTCACTTTTTTATCACTTATGTTATTGTTTTGTCGATTCTCTTTAGCTTGGATGGGATAAACTTTCTCCTTGTGTTATTAACCGTATCTTTAGGGGTTTTTTCAGAACTTAGAATGGTTCTTGATGCTATGGTTCTCTCATTTATATCTTTTAAAATTATATTAAAACATCCCTTTAGTTTGTATCTGTCACCTTCACTATAGTATTCTTTTCTATTATTTCTCTTTCAGATCTTATTTCAGTACTTTCTCCTTAATTAGAAGTTTACACTTGTCGGTCATGATTGCCTCCCGCTAACATACATTCAATTATTTATTTCATCATCTATAGGTAAGCATTTGCTTAAAATCTTCGATCTCCATCTCTCAATTACTCATTCGAAACTATACAACAAATTATTATCGTTTGGTATAGTCTCTTTCCTCATTCAATTATTTATCATTCTCATTTTGTAGATTCGCCTTTTCAATTTCCAATTTTTTATTCTAAGAATGTACCTATAAAACACTGATTTATTCTAACTGAAAACATGCAATAGATGTTAGATTGGAACTCTTGTAACATGTAGGATTTAGTTTCCCAACTTGGAGATGTTAAACTTATTTTGTTACTGATCAAGTTTTATTTAGATGGTGCGGTACTGTTACAAAGCATGCTTGGTTGCCAAGGATGACAATTTTATTGCAATAATTATTTTGAGAATATTTTCTACACGGTTTGGCTAAATTTTGTATGATTCCTTGCCATCACTATAAATTGTGATCAAATGGACGTGGATAATTTCTCTCTATGGTAATCTCTTGAAGTCATTTATATGGAGCAACCTTTAATTATGTCGCTTAGAGGAAGGATAATTGCATCAACCATACTTTTAATGAAAGAATAAAACATGTTGAATTGGTTTGTTAGACTTACAATTGGTTGGTGACTTTTGTTGGGCTTACTTTTTCTCAGCATATCATCATAATATTTACTTGAATAGCAAATTACATATACTAGAGGCAATCTTATTATGTCAGTGGCTATTCAATGTGTATGCTAAAAGGATTTTATCGCTTTGACTCTTCTGTGGAACCATTTATCACTCTTATTTGGATTTGTTTTTCTTGGTTTCATTTAGATCAGTTCCCCAATCTATTTTATACTCCTTGGGTTTTGTTTTTTGGTAAGTCTTTGAAGTGGACGTTGTTATGAATTATTTTTTAAAACTATTTGTCTTTAGAGTTCTGATTGAATTGTGGTTAATATAACTTGTGAAAAGGAGGCATTTATTGGCTTTCATTATGTGCCTATTGATAGCGGATAGAATTTGACAGCATCCTTGCTGTTTTTATACTTGAAAGTTTTCGGCGCAACCATTCTTAATGTTTCAGAGCTCATCTAGAATTGAGGAAATCAAACATCCAAGCATAAGTGAAGCATGCTGATGATGATATTTTATCTTTAAACAAGTTGTTTGCTTCTCTTACTTTAGACTAAGCTTGCACTCAGAATTTGGAACTAATTGTAGAACATTCAATGGCATCTAAATCTTTTGTGCCTGTTTTTGTAGTATAAGGGATCAGGTCTCCTCATCATCTACAAGCTTGTTCATTAATTTTTATCTTCCTAATATATTAGCTCCTCATTTCTTCTTATAATTGAAGACGATGATGACCATGCTACAGAGTAGCCTTATAACTCAAATGACAGTTTTAAGAGTGTTGACATATTAGATTTATAACGACAATCCCTAGCCGTTATTACTTATTATTAGCTTTTATTCCCTCATTATTTATTTCTTTTTTTTTATTCTGTTTTATCTCTTTCCTGTTTATTTTATTCTATTTTATTTATTTCTTTTGTTATGTCATTGTAATTGGGTATAAATACCTCTCATTCTATCAATAATATGATGATGCTCTAGTCACAAATTCAATATGGTATTAGAGCCATGACTCTAACCCTAAAAGTTCCACTATAGCCGCCGGCCACCTGCAGGTCTTTTCCTGTAGGATTCTTGCCGCCAGCCACCTCTAGGCATTGGTGCTGCTGATCGACATCTCTCCTAGCCGACCGATATTTCTTTCAGTTGCCTCTGATCCTTCCTGCCGTTGAAGCTTCCAACCGCTGATCTCAACAACTCCTCTAGTCTGTCTCCCTACAAGCCTTCCTACAGGTCTTCCTGTCGTTTTTCTGACGTGAGGCCTCTCTGTACAACCTTCTAGGCGACTGTTTTTTCCTTAGCCGCCGACTCTATCCCTCTACTCTGGTGTTGATTCCAGAAGTCTTTTTTCCAGCCACTGAACATTCATATCCCTCTTGCTAGCCTTCCTATTTCTCGGTAACCCAACATCATCTTTGGCTCTATTGGAAGTATGACAGATTCCTCCACCACAGAACTGCCTACCGATAGTGTGCTTGAGTCTACCGGAGGATCTTCATCGAGCTTAATCTCTCTACAGACCGGAGGACAAGAAACCAATATGAACTTCTTGATCACAACTCATAAAATAAACAAGAGTAACTTTCTTCAATGCTTCCAAGCGGTGTCTTTGTTCATCAAAGTTTGCGGGCAGTTCGGTCACCTCACAGGTATGACTCTTGAACCTCCAAAGATTGGTCCGACATATGAAGCTTGGGAAGTGGAGAATTCAATGATCATGCTCGGCTGATCAACTCCATGGAGACTTCGATTGGTCGTTCATATATGTTCCTCCCTTCAGCTAGTGCTCTCTGGATGGTTGTCATGTTATCTACTTGGATGTAAGAAACTCCGACCAACTTTATGAGGTGTCTAATAAAATTGTGGAGGCAAAGCAGGGGGTCAAGGATCGTGAACCAGTATTATAATGATCTTGTTCTACATTGGATGGAATACGACCTATACTACGACTACACTTGGGATTCTCTGATCGACCTTTCTCTTTTTCAGAAAAATTACAAAAGGATCACATGTTCCAATTCCTGGCTGACCTTAACAAAGACATTGACAAAGTTTGGGGCTGTATTCTTGGTTGGGACACTTTTCCTTCTGTCCGCGTTGCTTTTACCGAGATTCGTCGGGAAGAGAGCCAAAGACTTGTCATACTCGACATTTTTATTCCTTTAGCCGAATCATTCGCCTTGATCTTGAAAAGTGCTCAGCATTCATCCATGCCACCTTGGACCAACCACTCCACTTGTGATTATTGTCACAAACCCAACCACACTCAGGATCGACAGACTAACCTTCAGCCAAATCTTTTGCTACCAAAGGGTCACACGTCAACGTTCGATTCTACAATGATTCAACTGACTCCTACCCGAAAAATCATGGAATCCTTCGAATCCCTAAAAAACCAGATGGGGCAATTGATCAAGCTTCCTGGAGCCAATCAAGTCTCTGCGGGTCTGTCAAACTGTTACTTCCGACTAAGTACTCTTTGTATGGCTCTCACGTTTTTTTCCTGCTCTAGTTCGTGGATTATTGATTCAGGTGTCACAGATTACATGACTTGATGCTCACAAGCTTTCTTGACTTACTATCCTTGCTATGGGAAAAGATGCTGTCAGAATTGTGATGACTTAAGTAGTTCTATTGCTGGTAATTGATCGGTTGTACTACAATCGGTCTAATTCTGTTTTACATGTTCCCCAATGTAACTTGTTATCTGCCAACAAGCTAACGAATGATATTGATTCTGTTACTAATTTCTCTTATGATGGTTGTGTGTTTCAGGATCGTTGTTCAAGGAAAATGATTGGAACTGCTAAGAGGGTAGCTGGACTGTATTACTTCCAAGAGAAGACACGAAGAGTGAGGACATGCCACTCAGGAGCTGTAGTTTATCTTGAATCATTGAATGTCCCATTATGTTGTTGTATTATCGTTTGGGTCATCCTAGTTTCTAATACCTAAAAACTTTGTATCTCTTGATGTTTTTTAATAAAAAACTTTCTAACTTTATTTGTGAGACATTTCAGTTAACCAAGCATCATCGGGTCCATTACCCACCCCACACTTACACACCTTACGCTTCTTATTTTCTCATTTACAGTGACATATGAGAATCCTCTCGTACTTCCAGCTACACCAATAAATGGTGGTTTCTGACTTTGATTGATGACCACACTCAAATGACATGAATCTACATTTTAAAAGACAAATCAGAGGTTGCTGTCACCTTTCAAAACTTCTACACCTTCATTTTAATTCAATTTAAAATGGCCATGAGTTTTTTAACTCTATTTTGGGTGAATTCTTGATAATGACATCTTCCACCATAACTCTTGTATGGACACTCGACAAAATGAGACAACCAAGAGGAAAAACTATCACCTCCTTGACATTGTTCATCCCATTATGTTTCAATGCAATATCCCTAAATACTTTTGGAATGATGCCAGTCTGACTGCCACCTATCTTATAAATAGAGTCCCCTCTAAAATTCATAAGTTTCGAACCCCATTAGCCCTCTTAATGTAATTCTTCCCTGCCAATCGGGTCTTCTTCACATTAGTTCCCAAGATTTTTTGATGCAAAAACTTTGTTTGAAACATTGCCCCCACTCGGAGTAACTTGATCCCAGATCAATATAATGTATCTTTCTTGGGTACTTTGCAACTCAAAAGGGGTAGCAGTGTTTTGATCCTACCACAAACAAAATCTATGTGAGTGCTGATGTCACTTTTGAAAGTGTTCTCTATTTTTCTAGCTCGGCCTTAAGTGAGGGGGAGTTTGAGTTCTTAGACACTGTTCCTTATCATACTCTTATGTCTTACTCCTATGGATGTTTCCCCCATTTTTTTCTACCACCGAGGAGTCTCCTGTCCGCTGAGTGCACCATCTCCTCCTCCTAATGTTCCTGCCTACATTGGGGGCACCCATCCCAATACTCCAACTCCGGAGTTCGCTACCTCCTTACATGATCTTGACTCCACTCTGGGCGACCTTGTCAACACGACCCCTCCTCTAAATGAGGAGGTGAGCTCTCCGAGTAAGGTACACAATTAGACATGCTCCTTTTATTCTATGACAAAATATGCCTCTTTCCACAATCTTTCGTCGACCTATAGAGCATTTGCTACTGCCCTGACTGATCATCAGATCTCTACTACTATTGAAGTTTCTCTTGCTGATCCAACTTGGAAAATGACAGTAATGGAGGTGATAAGTGCCCTTCAGCGTAACCATATGTGGGAACTGGTTGATCTTCCCCTGGGTATGAAAGCTGTGGGGTGGTGATGACTTTTCAGCTCTAAGTTTAACTCAAATGGATTCTTTGAATGCAAAAAAGCACGATTGGTCACTAAAGGGTACTTACAGATCTACGTAGTTGACTATGAGGAGATACTTTTCTTAGTGGCCAAGTTAAACACTATTCCTGTTTTAATGTCTTTTGCGGTGAATCTGGATTGACCTTTATTCTAGTTAGATGTTAAGAATGCGTTCTTGAATGGAGAGCTTACAGAAGAGGTGTACATTTCTCTCCCTCTTGGCTTTGAATCTGCTGCGTCCAAAGGACACGTTTGTAGACTACAAAAGTTTCTCTACGGGCTAAATTAGTTTCCAAGGGTCTGGTTCGTCATGTTCACAAAGGTTGTCGTGGGTCATGGTTTTATTCAGACTCAATCGTATCACACTCTCTTCTTCCGACATTCCTCCAATGACCATGTAGCTATCCTTATTATCTATGTTGATGATATTGTTCTTACAAGTAACGATCTCCCAACATTGGAGTCCTTGAATGACATTCTTGGTATGTGCTTTGAAATGAAGGACTTGAGATCTCTTTGGTATTTATTAGGCATGGAAGTGGCTTGGTCATCTTAGAGCATTTTCTTGTCTCAGCACAAATATGTGATCAATCTCTTGACAGAGAACAACTTTCTTATGTGAAAACTAGTGGCTGTCTCTATGGATCCCAATGAAAAGTTATCTGACATTCCCAATGTTGTGACTGTCAACAAGACTCATTACCAACGCCTTGTCGGAAAACTCATCTATCTCGCCATACTTGCCATGACATATGCCAAACAATTGATATAGTGACTCAATTCATGCATAACCCCTATGAGCACCACCTCCAAGCTGTCCACCGAATGCTCCACCATGTAAAAGGTACACCGGACTCATGTTCGTTTCTCTCTCTTCACACCTCTCGGTCTATTGCTGTTTATATAAATGATGATTGGGCCGGGTCGGTTCATGATCGACGGTCCGCCTCGAGGTATTGCTCATTTGTATTGAGAAATCTTGTCACGTGCTAAAGCAAGAAACAATATGTAGTTGCTCGGAGCAGTGCTGAAGATGAATTTCGGTCCATGGCCTTGCCAACCTCCATCCCATTATAGCTATTGTATGATTATAAGACCGCCATCAACATTGCTCATAATCTAGTCTAGCATGATCGTACCAAATATGTGGAGATTGACAGACACTTTATTAATGAAAAGATTGAGTCTAGGAAAGTTTGTCCCTTTTGTGCCCTCTAATGGTCAACTAGTAGATATCACCCAAAATCTACGTTGTCCTTTGTTCGATGACTTCAAATCTAGGTTGAACATGATTGACATCTATGCTTCAATTTGATGGAGAGTATTAGATTTATAACGACAATCCCTAACGATTATCACTTATTATTAGCTTTTATTCCCTCATTATTTATTTCCTCTTTATTTTATTCTATTTTATTTCTTTCTCATTTGTTTTATTTTGTTTTATTTCTTGACTTTGTTATATCTATTTTAATTGGGTATAAGTATCCCTCCTTTTATCAATAATATGATGCTGTCTAGTCATAAATTCAACAACACTAATGGATATATGAATTCAAATCTTGTTTGCTATGCGAGGCAGGAATAAGAGAAAAAATATTATTGCTCGTAAAGGTTCTTTAGGATTACGCGAGGTGTTATAAATGAGAGATCATATAGTTTTTCTCTTAATGATTGTTCTTCTTATACCATTAGGTTTTCTATTATTTTGCTTTGTGCTTTTTTACTTTTTATCAGACAATTCTTCATAATTGCCTCATGTTGTCCTCGTTTCATTTACTTGTTATAAAATTATGCTTTAAAAAAATATTAAAGTAGATTTTCATTGCATCAGTCATCATTTTCTTAAAGGTCATTACTTCTTATGTTTCTAGTGAATAATGTTTAGCAGATATCCTTGCAAAGGCTCTTGAATTATGATTCTCCAGTGTTTACAATAAGCTGGATCTTCATGTATATGCTCTGATTTTAGGGAGTGTGTTGTCATACCAGATTGAAACTCAATGTTGAGGATATCCCCATTATTTTGTAATTTAATATCTTGATTGAGAATATGTTTGATATTAATTTTCTTAGTTCTATTATTTGTACTTACCTATATCCAAGCGCCCCAATTTTGTATAAAATTCTTTTACCTCAACACCATTAAAACTCAAATAGGATCAACTTTAGTCAGTGGTTGCTAATTATAGATTCACGATAAAGGTATTATCAAACATGGGTTCATATAATCTCCAACCTTCTTGTTTATCTAAGGTAGTTTCTATGAACCAAATCAAGCAAATCCTTAATCTTTGCAAAATTTTCAATCAATGATCATCTCTCTTTGATCCTCTTGTCTACCACACCCTCTCCCTTATGGATTATTTGCTGCCATCCCTATCTCGAGTTATCTTTTCTCACAAGCCTCAATCCCTTACTCTCCCTTTCAATTTCCCTAGCCGTATGCTCTTATTTGCTTCTCCATCTTGTTTTAATTTACCCTCCTGCTAATTCTAATTTTTATCATGCGTCTCTATTCAAGCCACTTGTTCAGCTATGCTATGCAACTAATGGGGACGAGACACCATAGCAAGTTCACGAATGAAGTGAACCATCTCTCAATTTAAATACTTGTCTATTGTACTATTTAATCACTCAATTTATCAGGAACCAACATAACTATATGTATACGATTATTTCAAGATAGCTGTAATTATTAAATCAATTATCATAGCATTTACCTTATTTTTATTCAAGCTTATTTGCACTTAGTTATTTGTATTCATATTTGAATAAACCAAGTATTAATTACTCCGTTGTAAACATATCAATATTTTTCTCATTCTACAGGAATGGCGCTCTTTGTTTTCTTACTAATACTTATGGTCACCGCCTTGATAAGTGTCTACTAGTACATTGGTTGGAAGGTGCTTCTGAAAGTTTGAAGCGGTATGTCTCTCTCTACCTTTTAAAAAGTTAATTTATTGGAGCATATTACCATCACTTTAATAACAACGTGCATTTTAATTCTCTTAATTGTGAGGATAAGTTTCTGTTAACAACTTGATAAAGATTTCTTATGGATGCTTATTAATTAGCTATTCATTATCATTGACGAACTACTTTTATATCTTGAAGTTCTTAGTGAGGTGCGATTTGATTGATTGTTAATTTTACTATCCTTCGTAACCATATTAGTATGCACTTTATTGCCGTTATCTATGAGGTATTATTTCCCTGAAAATTAGATGAAATTGTAAGTCTTACTGAAATGGTTCTATAAGCATGAAAATGGTATACATTTCATACCTTTTGGAACCTTAAAGCCATAGGTTTTCTTAAAGAATTATTTGATTCACTAATATCATTATCTAACCCTTTCCATCCAGCAGTCCTACACAAATTGAAGCTAAAGTTATTGCATTCATTGTAGTTTATGTGGCCTACCATACAATTTCATCACTACTTGTTCCTTGGCATAGATATGTAATGCATCTTTCAATAATCTATGAGATTAAATCTTTGTACAAAATAAAAGATGACGGGTTTTGCATGCGGACTATATCAAGACAAGCTGAGTCATGGAAAACATCATGCATGAACCATTCTCCTATCAATAACTATGGCAGCGAGTGCTTCATCATTCCTACGTAATTAGAAGTTGCATAATGTGTATGACGACAATGATTATCTCTAAGGAGATGAACTTTAAGGGCATTTTTCTAATCCTTCTGTCCACACAAAATGGTAGATAGTTGAGCTTGAATCTTTTCTTCAATTTTATAGATTCTTAATGCTAATAATAAACTGCAGTATGATGAAGGTTAATTTTTTTTTTGCTAACCGCTTCTCTACGGATTTCTTAATATCAGGCTGTGTTCATCGAGCTAGTCACTAATTTTAACTAAATATTTGTAGTGTAGTAAATAATGACAATACAATGGTTACTTCTGCAATTATATGGCGAGGCCTTTTGATAAGCTTCAAATGATGGTTCAAGCAATACGGAATAAATACAGCATATGCCTAAAATTATTTACAAAATGCTTACTTGTTGCTCTTATAACTTCAACTTACTTTTTTACCATAACAATAGTTTCCAAACTTGCCCAAATTGAGGCTTGAAGTTATAAAATCAATTGCTACAAGCATTTACTTAACCTATCTCAAATGTTAGATTTTTAAGTTGCATTTGGAGTTCTCCAAAACAATGTCAATGAAACCCATAGTGTAAGATTAGAAATATGCAATTATTAGTCAAATATTAAGACTAATTTTATAAAGTATTTCTTGCAGGAAAACTTAAATGCTGTAAATATCTTTAACATGAACAATTTTGGTCAAATTTAATCACATTAAGTCAACAAGTTAGTTTTGATCGTTCCAAATGCAACCAACTTTATATCATTTTAATGTCCTTGTTCTAAAATGTGAGAATCATACAACGAAAAAGAGCAGAGCATCTTAAAAAAGAGCTTAATGTAGGTTTTGAAAGGAGTATTTCGGCAACATTTGAGTTGGTGAAATTTTAATTCGGATTCGTAATATAATTAGTGAAGTGTTAATCCGATCCTCTAGGGAGAATTAATGCAATAGTTTTCACTCAGTGGATATCTGAAATTAAAATCCTAGAAGATGAGGCAAAAGACTCCTGATGGAGGGGGGGTGGGGGGTGATGAGATGAAATGAAAGGAGAACAAGACAGCCTTGATCACCCATTGTCAAAATATCCAGATCACATAGGTCAGGCCATGCTCTGGGACTCAATAGAGCGTGTATTAGAATCCGGATTTGGTGAGTTTTGCTGATGAAAAAGAATTCTTTTATCTTGTAAATTTTAATCTAGTTTAAATTGCTCTTTGATTTACAGTTACATTCAACCAATGTGATTTGTTAAATTATTCAGTTCTGTAAGATATAATTTTAATTTCCAAAAATCAAATGAACCTTTATTGAATGCTCTCTTACATTGAATTTCTATTGGTTTACTTCCAGCTACATGATGAAATAAGCACATTTGGTATTGATTGACAGAGCTTCTTAAAAATTCTTCCTTGTTATATTAAACATGCAGGCTATTAAATAACCCACACATAGTGCATTCATATGAAGCTCTCTTATGGCTTTTGAGGTACATTTCTTTGTCCTATTAAATCTTTTCTCTCCCTCCAGTGCAATGAGAATTGAATGGATAACCAGTTTCTCGGAATTTGTGAAGTGCCCATCCAACGCACATTAAACATTCATTTTATTGTACTAATGCAAAAGTGTTTTTGTCTAGCTTTTTGTGTGTTTGAATCTATTATTTGGTGAGTTCCTTGTGTGTTTTCTTGAAGGGCATTGCAAGGGCTTTCTGATATTCTAGTTCCCTACTTTGATGAGCAGTCACGACCTATGCATATGAGTTTGGTGAAGGCAAGTTCAATTTTAATTTTGATTTTTTTTTTTGCTTGATTTTTATTTTCCTAGATGTATTCATTTGGTATGTGATTAGTATAACAACCATTTGTGATTTTTGAGGTTCCATTCTAATAAGAAGGATGATTGTGAAATTGAGCAATTAATTGACAACTTGTTTCTGCCGTGATTATTCTTTTTATTGAAAAATTAGGATAAAACCAATCTCATTAAAATTAAGAGATGTACAAATTAAAAAAAAAGATTTAGAAACGATAAGGAACTCAAGAACTCAGGAGAGCTAAATTGTTCTATAATTTACACAATACTCTTAAATAGTTGTGCAGGAAACTTTGGGAGTTTATGATCTGAAATTTGTTTGCTGATGATAGCAGCCTTCTTGTCAATGATGAACCGAAGCACTTTCCCATTTAGCATATTTTGTGAAATACCTTGCATTTGTTTTTTATTGTAGAATTGATACGAAAATGAAAATTTCATAAATTTATTTTATCACAAGCTTTTGGTGACAAAGAAAATAAAGAATTTATATTTTTCACCGCATTATGATACCAAAAAACTTTTTAAAACCTTCTCCAAATCTTCTTATAATTGCCAATGGTCAAAGTAGATATGGAAATCATCTTCTAAATATACGTCTACACAATTCTCTTAAATAGCTGTGCAGGAATCTTAGGGAGTTTAAGATCTGAAATTTGTTCTCTGCTGATAATAAGCCTTTTTGTCATTTGAATTAAAAATGAGAAGATGATGAACCGAAGCGCCTTCTCATTTAGCAAAATTTGTGAAATATCTTGCATTTGTTTCGTTGCAGATTTTGATACGAAGAAGAAAATGTCACAAAGATCCTTAAAATTGCTTTATCACAAGCGTTAGGTTAAGAATAAATTAAAAAAAATTATGCTTTCCACAACCTTATGATACGAAACAACTTAAAAAACTTCTCCAAATCTTCTTAAAATTGCCCAACGATCAAAGGAGATATGGAAATCATCTTTTTGATAGACATTTCAAATGGAGTAAGTGATGGAATTGAGAAGACGCATACTATAAAGAACAAATTTGCTAGTTAATCTCTTCTAAGATACTAGACAAACAAATATCAGATCTTGCTATTATTAATATATCACCACACTAAAGGAGATGAAAGTGTAAAATGATTTAATAAAAATCGACCACTTTCTGAGATTTTCCATATTGGAGTGAATGGCATATGGCATAGATTGATAGATGCATGACACCGATCTAGGGCTCCTATAAGGTGTTTGGAAAGCTTATTTAGCAGGAAAGTGATTGTGGAATAGCGGAGGAATCAAATATAGGAGTTTGGCGGTGTGTGGGGGTAAACCTCGTTCGATGGTTGTCTCTTCTGAAAACGGCAAGAAAAACCATGAAACGAACACAAGCTTAATTTTTTTTGTCTTTTTGAAAATGTTTTAAAATAGAAAATTAATATTTGAAAATTTAATTCGAGCTGAACATAAGCTTAATTTGAACAAATGAGTTTGAATCGAGTCGATCACAAACAGGCTATTCATGAGCCATTTTGAACACGGGCCAAACACTAACAATATAAATGTTGTTTACACCCCTTCTCCAAATTGTCAAAAATAGATTTAATAGCTTTTCACTTGACATCTCTCGCTTTTATGTTTCATATTCAAATATTAAATTTCGCCTTCTTCGGTTCTATGATCTATTTTGGTTTTAAATCTAAATGCTATTGACCAAATTTGTGATATGCTGACATATAAATTTTGATGTGCAATTACGATGATCGACATTTAGAATATGGTGAGTGCAACTGCGACGGTTGTCAATTCTAGATATTTGCCATGCACCACCAAAGTGTTGGTTTCTAGAAACATACACTACAAATATGGATTACCAGGGTCTTTTTGCCTTAAGGACTCCTAGTTAACCCTTTTATTTGAGGATTTTTCTTGTGATATTTCAAAATGTTAACAAGTGATCATCTAGTTAATGCAAATTGAAAATCATATTTTTGTTTTTTCAGTATTCCACATTGTTAACAATTGATCTTCTAGTTTCTGCTCATGTTCAAAGTGGGAGGATAGAGTGCAAAGGAGGGAGAGCAGCTAGTGGCTAGGGTTTTTTGAGAGGGAAGGGGAAGGGTTGCTAGCTGAGGAGGTTCGGTGGCTGTGGGTGAGAGGGAACCATGCAGTGCCTTTTTTCATGATGCTTATAATCTCAAGAAAAGGTGGTCTGGAGTGTGGGAAATTAGATTGTGCCATTTGCTCAGATCGGAAAGGTGGAGACGGTGCATGACTGGGGTCGGGATCAACTAGTTTGAATTGGCATAAGGGGAGTCTAGTTTGGTTCAGTTTTTAACACTGTACACCTTGGACCCAAGGAAATAAAGCTCTTTAGCTTGTTTTTTGAAGTAG
The DNA here is from genome assembly GCF_001263595.1 of Phalaenopsis equestris. Classification (NCBI taxonomy): domain Eukaryota; kingdom Viridiplantae; phylum Streptophyta; class Magnoliopsida; order Asparagales; family Orchidaceae; genus Phalaenopsis; species Phalaenopsis equestris. Next base: position 69,132 of record NW_018165379.1, read on the forward strand.
ATTTGTTTTTCATGCCTTCTTGTCCTAACTGGGATGTCCGCCCCTTAATGCCTTTTTCCCTCCATCAAAATTGTCAGAACACAACCTAATGCTACGGAGAGAAATACTAATTTGACTTATTATAATCCAAGTTTGGAGAAGGTGCAAAATTTGCGACTTAGATTCAATTTTGAAGATGAACTTATGTTCAGTTTTTCCCATGCATTATGCAAGCACCAAGTGGATTCGGAACTGTTAAAGAAATGATTGGTTCAGGTTACATAAGAATTTTGATTAAATTTTATTTTAACATTCATCATTTTGTTTTTAAAATTTTTCCATTCCCTGCTATATATTAATTTGTTTTTACTTAATTCACTCAAAAATAAAATTCATTCCAACACTGGATGATTTTCCTACTTTAAAAGCATACATTTTTAAGGTCTGCTGCTGCATAAATATTAACGTAAGGGTATTATGTTTAGCCCGTACCCTTCTATGAAAGCCATTTTAAAATGTTTTAGTGCCAGAAGATCAAATGATTTTCATTTTTCCAGTTAAGATAGAGAGACTGTAAGAACGCGAGTTCCTGTTGGGGGGAGAAGGCTATTCTTATTTGCTAGGAGTTGATGTATCACCAGGGCTAGATAAATTTTGAATATGTCCTCTTTCTGACACATGCTCATGGATTTTTGTGTGCTGGCAACCAATTGACCAACTTCCTTTCATTATCATGTGTATGTTAATTTGCTCGTCTCTATGATGCTTTTAAACTTAGTTTCTTTGAGTTTAATTTTATTGATTTACAAGCACTTCCAAGTTACTTAAATCTTTGCTTTAAATTGTTAGTCTCATACCTTTTTCTACAGGTGTCCATCTTAGCTAAAACTAATTGGAGTGCTATATGGACTGATTTGATGCTTGGATTGCCAGCTTTCAGCAATGTTACCCCTGTTGTAAGTTCTTCATTAGCTATTTTGACATTCTTGCTGAAGGACTAATCAAGTTGCTAGCATTTTTTTGGTCAACTTTTCTGTTTTTCTTTTCTCGAAGTTCAAATATGATGTAAAAAGTAACTGTTACACTCAATCTGTTCTTCTTCCAACAATTGGAAAAAAAATGCATTTTAGCTATTTTCACGTCATTTGAACCTGTAGAAGGCTTCACGATTGACCAAACTTGAATCAATTGCTGGAACAATCAATCAGAACAAAATTTTAAGGAAATTTGAATTTGGCGCATTTTCGACCTGGTCGTCGCTGAGGTTGTCTGCCGGACGACAAAATTGACTCTCCAGCACGTCCAGAGTGTTGATTTTAGCTAGGAGGGACGTGCACTTCACTACGATCCTCGACACACACAAGTGACACGAACACCGACGCATCTAAATAATAATAATAATAATAATAATAATAATAATATAAAACACTAACGCTACTTAGCCTAAACACACGCACGCCACAACTTGAGCCTCGCGGTTTAATCGCCTGCCCTAGCGTTCCCTCCACACCATGTCGATGTGACTCCCTGTTCGCTCTGCCCGAAGCTTCTCCTACCTCTGCGCCCGAAGCATTTGTCCCCTTTTTGACCCACACGACTGTATATTGATTCACTTCGTAGCCTTCCTTTGTGGTATGTTACCGGTTATCCGAGCCTTCTGCACTTGTTTCCTTTAATTAGCTAGGCTCTGCGATGCCCCATCATCCATCGATGATACGGCTACGCTCCCTCTTCCTCTCCCTCCGGTTCTTCTTCTTTTTGGTATAAAACCTAAGTGGGCAGGTCATGTAGGGGGTTAAGCAAATTTTGAGTTCGGGGGAGGTTCTGTTGAAATTTCTGCTCGGCTAAGACTTAGTGCTTGAGGGCTTGGTGTCTGAGAGTTCTGTGGCTTCCCTTTTGTTTCTTTCAAAAGGCTCGAGCAAGGTAATTTCTCTCTTTTCTTGTCTTCTTTTTGCTCGACAGAGGCTGAAAAATCTCGGGGAAATAAAAGGATTTGAGCGAGATTTTACTTAAAAAATATATTTAAACTTGATTGCCTTACCTGGAATCTCCTTTTGAAATTACTATCAATTGCCATGGATGGTTAGGCCTTTAGCAATTCTGTTGAGTCTGATTTAATTACTTCATTCTTTTTGCTTAGCTAAGGGTGTTAGACTTATAAATGACAATGTTTCAAGTGTTATGCATGCGAAGATCTCTTTCTTTTGTTCTTATTACACTTGTACGTTTATGCCATCCACCTTCTTTAGTTTATGTGAGGTTCGAATGCTGTTTTGATCTTATATACTGGGAGTTGGTGTTTTGGACCTTTTGGGTTGTGAGATTTTGAGTTGGTTTGGTTTGATTTCGTGGAGCCTTGTGGTCTTGGTTTTATGAGCTAATTCAGTTCAGTTTTATGGAGCTGGCGGCTTCAGTTTTATGGAGCTTGCTTGGTTTGGTTTTGTAGATTCCCCAATTTCAGTTTTACGAAAAGGTTTTGGCATGATTTTGAAATTGACCACTTGCTGCTTTGGGGATTAGTTGTCGCCCCCCTATTTGAGACATGCAGGTGGTTACGTTTTTTTTGCTTTGGAGCTTTTGGAATTTTGTTTTGTTTCGCCTCTGTTTCTAACTCTGTTCGAGACCCTTGCTGGTGCTTCCCTGTGTATGTTTTGGGTTATTTTCCTTGCTAGCTCTATTCGAGACCTTTGCTGGTGCTCCCTCGCGTTGTTTTGGGTTGTTTTCCTCGCTGCTTCACCTGAAATCTGCTGGTTGGTGCTCCCTGTGTTGGTGTGGGTAGTTTACCTGCTGCCCCTTATCCGTAACCTGCTAGTTGGGCTCTATTGTGTTGGTTTTGGTGGTGCCCTTGCTGCCCTTACCCGACATCTGTAGGTTGGGTTCTTTTGTGTTGGTTTTGGTGTGGTGCCCTTGCTGCCCTTACCCGACATCTGCAGGTTGGGTTCTTTTGTGTTGGTTTTGGGGTGGTGCCCTTGCTGCCCTACTTGAAATCTGCAGTGTGGGTTCTTTTGTGTCGGTTGTGGTGATGCTTGCTGCCCCTACCTGAAATTTGCAGGGTGGATTCTTTTGTGTTGGTTTTGGTGGTGCTTTTGCTGCCCCTACCCGAGATAAACTATTTGGGTTCTTTTGTGTTGAGTTTTGTGGTCCTCTTAGCTGCCTTTACCCCTAATTTGCTGACCTTAGGGTGGGTTTAAATGCTTTAATCTTCGTGGTTTTGGGGAATTCGAGTGCCTTCTTTGAGAGTCGGTTTGCTTAATGTTTGGAAGAAGTTTTCAATGCCCTGTTCTTTGGGCCGAATTAACTGCAATGCAAGGCCCTTTTGATATTTGTTGGGAGAGTTTATTTGTTGGACTGCAATGCAAGGCCCTTTTGATATTTGTTGGGAGAGTTTAGTTGCAATTTGGGCTTTTGATGAAGTGCGGCTTTTGAGCAGGTTTGGATTGAATTGGGAGCAACTTGGAATCCCCTAAAATGTATCTTCCGGAGATGTTGTGGGCTAGCAAATGGGGCCTTTAGATACATCTTTTTTGGATTGTTACACCGGTGATTTGGAAAAAAACTAGCTATTGATGAGCGTACTCATTTTGCTATTTATTTAAGGTGTTTTATTTAGTGAATATTTGAGGTTATACTAGTTTTATAGATTAATTAGACTTTCTTTTTATTTATTTATTTTCGGTTCTCTTTCCTTGCTTCTTGGTTTGGTTTTAGGTGCTTATGTCTGAAACGTAAGCGCTCATATATAATTCTGGCTATATATGAACCATCAAATAAAGTTGTAAGTTGAACGGTCTTTTTTTGGGTCAAGGTTGTGATGACAAAGACATTCAGTGATAGAGCGAAATAATTTCACATCCTACAACATCGGGAACCGACTCAGGGACTCGATGAAAATGTAGGATGAAAATGTTATTCACCGACACTAAACTAGCGAGGACTCTTGTCTTCTTAGATTGCTGGCGGTCATAGCCCGACAGTGTGATAGACTCGTGACAATTAACTTTATAAAATACAATGATAAGAACAAATACATTATTTATTTTCAGAAAAATATTTGAGTACTAAGATGATATTAATTTTCTTATATGCATGCTAAAATATGGACTTTAAGTAATATAATTCAATTGTTCACTTGTCAATTATTTGTACTGGGCTAAGAATTGCCCTCATAAGATTGTATTGTTAGAATTTTCTAACTGAATGCCGGGCTTTATACATATTGATGACCGATGGTTGCCTTCGAAGTTTCTCGAGAATAATTAAATCTGAGCTTACCCTGACTCGAATGCTTATGGTTTTCCTTTTTTCTCGGATTTTTTGTACGTTTCCTACTTTTTATTGGAGTCTTTGTAGATCACTCGTGATTTTCTTCAGATTTTCCTCGCGTTCCCAAAAAGTTTTCTTCAAGTAACCATCGCTCATTTAGGCTTTCTTTGAGTTGTCGTAGTACGTTTTGCTATTCACTCTTATTTATATAAATGCATGCTTACCCATTTGTTAAATTCTTTTATTATACTCGTTTACTTGTACTTGCGACACTGATCTCATTTGCAGGAACAACAGACCCGTCAGATATATATATTTGTTTTATATTTACAACGTTTTACTTTCTTAACTGCACACCTTACTGCCTTTCTTTACTTACCGTTTTTTTTACTGCATTTTACTGCTTGTACATATAGCTCATGCTTGCGATGTTATTGTTTATTGTTTACTGCGCTTCATAGCATGTTTCCCTTTTATTATTGATGTTACTTGTATAGACTTGCAGGGGCCTTTAAGATAGAGGACAGTAGAACACCTGGTTTAGGAGGCACCCAAACAACTGTATATTTATACACACCAAAATCTGAACCTATGATCGATATGTTAAGGAGCTTGGTGTATTTTTTCCAGGAAGCGGAATGAGGAAGCGAGCAGACAGAGGGCGATGATCGAGACCACAACAGCGAAGCAAAGGACTATCTTCAGTTGGAATCTTCATAGAATAAACAATAAATCCATAGGACTTCGTGGTAGTCTGCCTAGTGCGACATAAATCCTCTCTTATCTTTAGGCTTTTGCACAATTCTATTGTGCATTATATGTCCTAACTCCTTTTAGGATTTCGAGGTCGTCGTTCAGTACGACGTAAATTCTCCTATTTTTCTAGGCTATTTGCACGATCGAATATTGTGCTAATATAAGTCATAAATTATAGAAATAAATTGCAGGATTAAAATACTAAATAATATCATTTCAAAGTAATCAAACCAAACAATAGGATAGTTGAGAAGTCACCGAGGTGTTCCTCGAATCTGTGACATCCCATTCCTTTTATTCGTTTGACTCCTGAAAAATACTGTTCATTTTTTTAGCCATTCCCATTTGGTTTTTTTGTGTCATACCTCAGAAAACTAAACTTTGAAAATCTTGAAGACAGAACCACTAATCTTAATTAAAAGTTTTCTTAGGTGATTTTGATTGCCTAAGATGTAATTAACTATAGGGGATTGCCTCTATAGGGAACTTAAGAACCCAACTTAATATAAACCCTATTTAATCTTCGATATTAAATAGGAGAATTTATTGACTTATAAAAAAAAAAGGGTTTCGCAGACCAAACGGATGTTACAAACTTTTTAGTTTAGGTGGTTAAACCTGCTAACAAATGATATATTTATCCTTCAGGATAGTGTACTATTTGTGGTATCGTGCTCAACCATCTAGACTATCAAATATGTGAGATTTATTCGGTCTCACTTTTCTTAAAATATTATTATTTTCCAAAATTATAGTCATATATAAATTAACTTGAAATATTATTTTCCAAAGTTAAATTACTATTTTATAAATTTATAATCTCTTATATATAAATTAAATTAAATTAAATCATAAATAAAGACACCACAAAATTATTTGGCCGACACGACTATCTGATGCTCCGATAAGGAGAGTAGATGTTTTAGATTCGACTTATGCTAAGAAAGGCAGAGGTAAACCTAGGAAGAGTTGGGCGTATTGTATAAAACATGATCTTAATCTATTAGAACTAAATTAAAATATGATGCAAAATAAGATGCAATGGAGAAAAAGGATTATGTAGCCGATCCCATGTAGTGGGATTAAAGCTTTGTTGTTGTTGTATTACTAGATTTGTTCCTCTCAGCTTTATTTATTTTTTCTTTTTTTTAGTTTTTTTTTTTACTTTAAATTGATGTACTGCTTAAATTTTTTCTAAACCACATTTGTTCTTGAGCACGAGTTTTGCATTTACTAATAGCTATCTTTCCATTTCTAATGGCTAATTTTTTTTGTTGCTTAGGTTGATGCTGCTTTGACTCTACTTGGTAATATGATTTTGCAAGTACGTATCCTTTTGTTTTCCTTTCTTTCAGTAGCTATTTTATATTACTTTATTCTTGTTTTGTAATTTTTTTTTATTGTATTTATGTCAGCTTACGTATTCATTTATGTTTTAATTTTTCTTATATATTAATCTGCAGTTATATTTTATTTTATTTTTCAGGAGCAAGTTAGCGATGCTCTTGTTCCTCATGATATGTGGGACCTTCGATTATTTAAATATATGTCCTCACCGTATGTCTGTCTTTCATTGCTTCTTGATTATTTTATTTTATAGTTGATGCAGTTTACATGTCTAGTAGTCACATGCTTGCTTTTCATTTTCTTTATTTCCTGATGGGCACACACACACACACACACACACACACGTGTGTGTACTCTTAATCTCTCTCTCATTCACTCTCTTTAACATTTTACCTTCCTTGTACTCTCTCTCACTCTCTCTCTCTCTCACACACATGCACACACAACTTCCCTCCCTGACTTTCTCCTTTCCTTTTCTTTCACACCCCTCACTTGCTCTCTCTCGCTCTCACCGTCCCTTTCTCTTGATAATTTGATTGAAGTACTAGAGCCATAGCACCACAATTGCGACCTAGGCGCCGATGTGTAGCGCCTAGGTGCAGCAAAGGTAGCACCTACTTATTGTTTTCTCGGGAAATTGGACCATAGTTTATTGTTTGGGTGCCTAAGCGCTAGACCACACTTTTCATCATTTTGACCTTTTTAAGTCTCGTTTGATCTTCTTTTTTCTATAACCTACAAAACAACAATAAAAAATATATACATATATATATATATATTGGAATTGGAAACCCTAACATTAGAAAATAAGTACAAATGTTGTAAGTGAAAATCCTAACATTAGAGAATAATAACAAAAAAAATGGAAATCCTAACCTTAGAGAAAAAGAACAATGACTTGAAGGAACACCCTAATCTTGCTCTAATACAATGTAGAAAATAAAATAATGAAAAAACTGTCAAGCTCCTTCCTTTTTTTGTACAAGTGTGGATGCCGAAGCTGTCAAGCTCCTTCCTTTTTTTGTACAAGTGGGGATGCCGAAGCTGAGAAACGGTGCAGAGGCAAGAGTGGCGGCGGAAGCCGAGAAGCGGAGGCAGTGGGTTGTAGGAGGAGAATCTGCAGTGGCTGGAGGCGCAGGGAGTGGCGTGTTGGGAGGGAGGCGGCAACAGACTAGACGTTGGAGAGAAGGCAACAACCTGCTGTGAAGATGGCTGCAGGGGCTGCGACGGCCTATAGGGGAGCTGTAGGGGAGCTTTTGGCGGTCTGGGAGAGTAGCAGGGTTGCGGTATCTTACAGGGAGGTTGCAGGAGGAGGGCGGCACTCTGAAAGAGTAAGTGGGAGGCAGAGAAGCTGCCGTCTGTGGATTGATGGAAGAGGTGTAGTAGTTGGAACAACGAAGATGAACACCACCCCAAACGGGGTTACAACCAGAGCACCTTCATCGTAGTCGGATACAACCCTAAAGTGGAAAACACTTAGAAAAAACTGAATTCAGATTTCAAAATCAAGACCCTTAACTCTTGACACATCAACTTCTATTTTATAGGAGACTTGACCCAATTTTAGGGAACGTTTAAATTAAGGAAGGAGAATAAAATTAAAATCAAGATCTCAGATTTATAGGAAATGTTTAAATTAAGAAAGGAGAGTAAAATTGAGATTTAGGCTTTTAGGAAAGGATTTAAATCAGGAAGGGCCTAGGAAGGAAAATAGAAAGTGGAAGAAAGGAAAGAAAAGGAAGAGAGAAAAAAAGAAAGGAAAGAGGAGGAAGGAGAGGGTCCCCCTCCAAGAGGATCGATCGGTGCAGTTGGGCTGGACCTGCGTTCAGCCAGTCCTGCTTGAGTCCTGCGTGAGCCTTTCAAGTGTGTCACATCACTTGGCTTTTGAAGTGTGCATCAATGTGTGCTTCTAACAACTTCACATGCCCAACAATTATTGTGTCCCTAAAACACAAGAGATTTACTGTGAAGTTTTTGGGACCAAGTAGTAGAGAATCGAAGGGGTTGGAGCAATAAACAAGTTGTTGGAATAACTTTCATTTCAATTCATACGATGCGTGACAACAAAATTAAGGTTAATGACGAACTTTGACACCTCGATTTGTTAAGGAGAGAAAAAACTGGGAAGATAAATTGTAGGGCAGTTAAGAAGATTGGAAGATACCCTATGTTAAAAGAAAGAGCCATTGTCATTTCTTAATGCCAAAGTTAACCATCTTTATTTACAATAGTTGGCATTTTTATATATACCAGTTGAAATAATCTCGAACTACTCCTTGTAACATTGAGATGATAACAAGAACAAACTTAACTTTGGCATTTGAAAAAATGATAAATATGGACAGATGGTCTTGACGCGGCACAAAACATAATAAATAACATAATTAAATAACATGAAAAACTCTGGTTTATGGTAAGTGAGATTAAATAGCTAAAGAAATATACTAAAATGCCACTGACAAAGTCTATCGTATTTCAATCCCATGACTCTTCAAATTTGTTTGTTTGTTATTATTCATATTTCATCATCTTTATTGCAGAACTACTATACCAGTCTGGCTTTACAAATTTAAATCTTTTTTTTAAGATAATGTCTTCTTTGTTCCTGAAATTCCTTGTAAGAGCTGCTCATGCATTCTAATGATTTTGATTAGCTCGTCAATTTCTCTTGTTTAAGCAGTAACTATATAAAATGACTTCTATCAGTTAAACCTTGTGGTATTGTTCTAGAGTTATTTTAGAAATGCATATGCATAATGCACTAATAAATACTGCAGGTCTGCTGTGTACTTCATCACCTGTTATTTCTCAATGAAAGGAGTTCAGGTATGTCAAGTTTCTTGTATTTTGAACTTCATTTAGCATTTCTGTAATTGATAGTGCTTTTTGTAGTTGCTGTTATTATGGTGACTTGATTTCCGTTAACATCTTCACTCATCTATTTAAATAATTTTAATTTTGATAGCTTTGTTTGGGCAAAAGTTCAATAGTTGTGGTGTGGAAAATATTGTTTTAATTCTTTCTAATTGATGCACATGAAAAGTTTACTTCTCGACTGCTGATGTGGATGCTGGAAAGTTTGATCTTGGTGGTGCCTTGAAAGAGAGGATAGACATTGGTTCAGGAGTAAGGGACCAAAGATAGTTAAGACAAATGTCGGAGACAGAAAGGATACTTGGAGGTGCTTTAGGAGCAAAATTAGCTTTAAATCACATCATCATTTTATAATGTACAAGAGTCGGAACTTTTTTGTATAGACTGTTAAACTAAGGGTTGACTAATAAAGGGTTGTTTGGCTGCAATTACGCTTTTAGTCGAATAGGATTCAGTAAATGCTATAAATTGGAGTTAATAAATCTTGTGCTGGTTGAATCCTAAATTATTACATGATCAGTATTAAATCTAGTTATATTTTAATTTTGAATTTAATTTTTTTTATGATTGTGAGATATTGTTATATATTTTTTTCCTATATCAATCATAATTAGACTAATAAATCATAATTAACTTAAGCTGAGATCCCAATTATTCTTTCCTTAATAATTTATCATGCTAATTAAACATGATAACTTCTATTTAGTTAAATAGAATAAAATATAATACCAATTTGCTCAAGTTAATATTTTTTTAATTAACTAACTTTTATTGTTCATGATATTTTGATGTGTGTACAATAACAACAACAACAAGAACAAGTCTTTATCCTACTAAGTGAGATCAGCTACATGAATCTTTTTTTCTCCATTGCGTTCTATTGAGTGTTATATTTTCATTTAATTCTAATAGATTAAGATCATTTTTTGTACAATATGCCTAAGTCTTTTTAGGTCTACATTTGCCTTTCTTAACATCAGTTGAAGCTAAAACATCTACTCTCCTAATCGGATCAGCAGATGGTCGACTTTTAATGTGACAAAACCATCTAAAATGACTCTCTAAACTTGTTTGCCTCTAGAGCTATACCAACCCTATCACAGATATATTTATTTCGTATTTTTTCTCTAAGTGTCAAGCCACTCATCCACCTAAGCATTTTCATCTCAACTGCACTTAACTTTGCTTTATGCTTCCCTTTTAAATTTCAACATTATGCGCCATAGAGCATTGCAGTTCTCCCCACCGTCTTTTAAAATTTTGTCTTTTAGTTCAAGCGTTATTTTTCTATCACACAATAGGCTCGAAGCATTTCTCCACTTCAACAAACCAAGTTGAATTCTACCAATAACATTCCCATCTATATCACCATCTCTTTGAACAATAGACCCGAGATATCTAAAACATAACAATAATCTCTTTGAACAATAGACCCGAGATATCTAAAACATTCACACATTTTAATGATTTGATCACTCATAGTTAAAACTTTATGTATTCAGTTTTAGTTCTTCTCAAACAAGGCGTTTAGACTCCAATGTAGACCTCCATAATTCAAGTTTTTCTTGAACTCTTTCTCTAGACCTCCATTTTGATGAGTGTATCTATATTTATTTTGCATGTTTGGATTTAGTAATTTTATTTAATAATTTTCAGTTATAATTAGGCAAATTTAATTATAATTAGCATTAGATAACTTCCCAGTTAATCATTAATTAATAATTTTAAAGAAAATTAAAATCTATTACGCTTATTCAACTATTTATAATTATAATAATTATAAATTTATTTAAGTTAATACCTTTTTAATCTTATAATCTAAATTAAATTAGTGTATCTTGTTTAATTAACACCTTTAGTTTTAATAATACATGAAATTTTCAAAATTAATAAATTAAATTAATAAATTGTCAATGTTTAACTTTCACACACCTAGTATTTAACATCCTCGATGACAAATAAGTGAGAGCTCACCGGTCAGGGTTTTGATAGACCGTGAAGAAGAGTAAAATCTTTTGAATGCCAAGATATAGTAAATCCAGGATTTAAGGTAAAAGCAGGGTGAAATTTGGCATGACATTCTGTAGGATTTAAGTTATTTTTCACAGGTTGACAATATTTGAGCTAAATTTTGCTTAAATTCTACTCAAAATCTAACTGCCTAATAACTCGTTATGGATTTAAAATGAAATAAACATGACATTAAATATACTCAGTGAACTATCTGTTGTAAAAGAACTATTTCTAAGCCTATTAAGTTAGAGAATTTAGTCAATATGCATTAATCAAAAAGATTTTATTTATTATTTTGAGCATGTGTTGAATGCTGACTGTAATATTTTGCTATAGCCGGTTCTCAAGTCCTAGATGCAAAAAGTGGAAACTTGCATTATATATTCGAAAAACTATGACATGAATTTTTTAAATCATTGAGTAAATGCTAGAGCATTACTTGGAAGCACCGCGCAATATTGCCTGAATATAGTAAAAAGTGTGCATAGACATTGCTGTCACGTGTAGTATTAAATAAGCAATACTTCTAACTTTATGGTCAGTCACAAGTAGCAAAGTTATTTCATGAAATTTTTACTACAATAGGAATTTTGAATATAGCCATTCCTACAGGTAAATTAATAGAATTAGCAGATATTTTGATTCATAAGAGTAAATATTTTAGGCTTTCAAGAAAATAAATAGGTTGAAAAAAAGATTAAGGATATCGATAGCTTAATGTTTTAAACTTTGTTATTCAGGTAGGAGTCCTACTAGACATAATATAAGTGTTATTTTATATACGAGTTTGAAATGTAATGTTATAAAATTTAATGAAATTGGAGATAAAATTATAACTCTAAAGATTGTGGTTGATACTAAGATTCTTAATGTTGTAAGTGCTTATGCTCCTCAAGTAAATTTGGATATGTGTTCGAAAGAAAAATTTTAGAATGATCTAGAATTTTAATATAAAATGTCTTGAAATTGTTTTTTGTTGATGGTGATTTAAATGTATTGAGCAAAGAGATAACAAAAGTAAATATTTAGTTCAAGTTAAATGTATTGAGAATGAAAATCCAAAAGTATGTTTCTTAAATTAGGATATTCAACATAAGTTGGTGAGATATTTTGCCAAATTCCTTAATGAAGATTGTGAAAATACGATCGACTTTAGTGATTTTAACATCGTAAATAGTATCAATTTTTTTTTCTAATTTTTACTGTCAAATTAGTTAAACAATTTTTGAGGAGTTCTTAAAGGAAATGAAGTGTGGAGAAAGAGCATGCCATGATTTAGGGTCCGTTTGAGAGCGCTTATTGGAAGCGGCGGCGTTTTGAAAACGCCGCCCTTCCGTTTGAAAACCACGTTCGCATGGGACGTTTTGAAAAAGCTCCGTTCTCTTATCGCGATTCCCTTAAGGGAGCGTAATCTGGCCAGGAGCTCCGTTCCGCGTATGCTTCTCGCGTTTAGGTTATTTTTCCCGTGCCGTCCTTCCCGTTTCTCCCCCTTGCCCTCGCCCTTCCTGTCTCACCATTTCTGTCTCGACCTCGCCTGAAGCTACGAGGCTGTGATCCGCGATATGAGGTATTTTTTTGACCTCACACTCTCGCCCTACCCGATATCCGTCTCCTTCCTTCCCGGAGGCCGTATTCGATCCTCTCACAGTAATTTCTGTTCCTATAATCGTTAGAATTGAAACATTGGAATTTTTTGCTGCAGAATGTTTGATTTACTGTGAAATAGTTAGGATTCTTCTTCTTTGTTCAAATTTTCATGCTTGGAATTTCTTACCATTTTTATTGCGGTTGAAATGATAAGAAAGGTCCTTCTCCTTTGGGAATGATGCTTTCAATAATGGAGAAACATTGAATGCAAGAATGCTTGGAAAGATTTTCATTTCCTTGGATCGGGCTCTGTTGAATGCTGAAACATATAGAATTGGGCTCTGTTGGAATCATGAGCTCATTGTTCTTTTTATCCTGTTCTGTTCTTTACATGATGGTTTTAGAATGAAGTGATGATTTGGGCTCTGTTGGAATGTTGCGAATGAGAATGGTTATAGAATAGGGGAGCTGAAACATATGAGTGAATGTTGGAAAATTACTTTTTTACTTTACTGTTATTTTTTGAATCACATGTTCAATGAAGTGTTGATTTGGAACTTCATTATTCAGCTTTATTATTCTTATTCCCCTCCAAATAAATGCTGATAGTTATGTACTGTCTTTGTCCATTTGGTGGGCTCGGTTTTGGCCCCTAGAGGACTGAATTTCAGTTTTAAGTATTTCTGATTAAGCTTTTGCAGTTTTCATTCTATAGGGAGCTTTGTGATGATTTATCTGTTGGATAAATAAACTGCTTTATGTGTATATTTATCTGTTGGAGAAATAAACAGATTCTTTTCATACTCATTTTTTCTAAATTTTTATGTTTTTGTGAAGTCAACCAACTATAGGATGATTTTGATATACAAACACGCTTTCTTTTAAATATGTTGACTGCCGCTAGAACATATTAGTTAAACCATATTCTTTAGTATACATCATTAATCTAATACATATGTTTTTGAACTTCACTGTTTTTGCCCCTTTCATGGGATCAGTTTAGCCTGAGATTTGTGGCTCGATTTTACCTCGAAATGGTTCAGTTTTGTCCCTTGTTTTGGGCCTGAATTTGTGTCGTGAGGGCTGTTTTTCTTAGCTACATATTTGAGGCATGGTTTTGCTGTTTCTTTGAGGCATTCTATGATTGGAGTACATAAACAACTCAAGTTTGGTTTTTATGACTCTTGTTTTGCTCCTTACATTTGCTGCCTTTACATGCCCAATCATTCCTGCATATCCAAATTTATACGAGCTCAGTTGGATCTGTTAGATGGTTTTAGAATGAAGTGATGATTTGGGCTCTGTTGGAATGTTACGAATGAGAATGGTTATAGAATAGGGGAGCTGAAACATATGAGTGAATGTTGGAAAATTACTTTGTTACTTTACTGTTATTTTTCGAATCACATGTTCAATGAAGTGTTGATTTGGGAGTTCATTATTCAGCTTTATTATTCTTATTCCCCTCCAAATAAATGCTGATAGTTATGTACTGTCTTTGTCCATTTGGTGGGCTCGGTTTTGGCCCCTAGAGGACTGAATTTCAGTTTTAAGTATTTCTGATTAAGCTTTTGCAGTTTTCATTCTATAGGGAGCTTTGTGATGATTTATCTGTTGGATAAATAAACTGCTTTATGTGTATATTTATCTGTTGGAGAAATAAACAGATTCTTTTCATACTCATTTTTTCTAAATTTTTATGTTTTTGTGAAGTCAACCAACTATAGGATGATTTTGATATACAAACACGCTTTCTTTTAAATATGTTGACTGCCGCTAGAACATATTAGTTAAACCATATTCTTTAGTATACATCATTAATCTAATCCATATGTTTTTGAACTTCATTGTTTTTGCTCCTTTCATGGGATCAGTTTAGTCTGAGATTTGTGGCCCAATTTTACCTCGAAATGGTTTAGTTTTGTCCCTTGTTTTGGGCCTGAATTTGTGTCGTGAGGGCTGTTTTTTTTTAGTTACATATTTGAGGCATGGTTTTG
>NW_018165379.1:84562-86397 GCF_001263595.1 Phalaenopsis equestris
GTACTTACAAAATCTGATATTTGATCATTATTACAAGTCATTGATATCAACATGGCTTCCAGAGTATCTCTTGAAAGTTGGAACTTCACTTCCGATTTGGTTATAGTTCTATGTTATAATTAAGGTGCAACGTGGGAATTATAGTTCTACTTATATTTGTACTTTTTTTTGGTAGCACATATATGTAATTTTTCGATTTCGTTAATAAAATTTACGTGGATTTTCTTCTGTGGACGTAGGTCTCTGACCGAACTACATTAAAATCTCTCGTGTATTTGTATTTTTCTTTATTCATACGTTGCAACGTTGTGGATATTATGTTGGTTGTGGTTTTTTATTTCTGTACTTTTTGTTGTTTAAAAGTTGGTTGATTTCGATAGTGCTTATTTTAATTTGTTCCAAATAGTATCAAAATGTCTAAGGCAACTGGAGGAGGTCCGTCTGCAATGTGGGATTAAGAAGTTACAAATATTTTTTTGCGACCTATGCATTAAAAAAACTGAATTGGGGAATAAGCCAACCACGTATTTTAGTAAAGAAGGTTGTAATAATATAACTCAGAGATTCAAAGAATTGACTGGTAGGGTTTACGACAAGCTTAAATTCAAAAACAAAAGGGACCAATTGAAGAAAAAATGGAAAATATGAAAAGAGTTGAAACGTGGATCAATCGGGTTGGGATGGGATCCAATTAAAAGAACGATCGATGCTCCAGCTGAATGGTGGGCTGAGAAGATTGAGGTAATTTTATAATTTTTTTTTCTCAATTATATTACTTATCAGATTATTTAGAAACTGATCCCCTTAAATAAGCTTGTTACAGACATTACCAGCAGCGAAAAAATATAGGCAGTGCGGAATTGAGCCAGATTTCGAGGCAAAACTTGACATCATGTTTAAGGGGTTGTCGCGATTGGGAAGCACGCAACAAACACAAGCGAGATGGGATTTACAGGAATGTCAAATGACTTGCCACCTGAACAGGTTATAGCTGATGAAGAAATTCCTAGTATTAACCAAAAAGAGATGGAGGAGTCTAATTCCATGTCCAAAAGGCCCAGACTTGCGAGGAAGAAAGAGAATGACAGTTTTGTGAAAGGCTGATTTGCTGAATTAATTGCAGTTTTCACAGCTCCGACTCCTGACAGTACGATTTGGGACTGCCTGGCCATTTTAGATACTATTCCAGAAGTAGCAGCCGATATGCGCTTTCAGGCAAAATGTGTTCAAAAGCTCGAGGACCCTACTCGTAGGGAAATATTCATTGCACTACGGTCCGAGATGCGCATTGAGTATTTACGTGTTATAGTTGAAGAATGACTCCGCTTTGTACTAATCTTTCATTAGACTTGTCACTTATGTATTGTTATTACAACAACTACTGTTATTTTATGATGCTATGTATTGTCTGATTTTTTTTCCTATCTTCACATGTTATGTCACTTATTTTCTGATGCTAAGTAATACTTGATGTTTTCACTATTCCAATTTTCTGTCGCCACCTCTCCATAATTTCTTTTATCCTAATGTATTTATCATTTCAGGATGCACCCATTGCAAGACCGCCGTAAAAGAATGGCATGGGCTGCAGCTATATCGATATTATTGCTGGAATACTACCGCTCCAATTATAGACGGATACCATGCATAACGTCCTCTTATATTGGGGACAAATGGGTGGGTGAGATGCTTGCTGGACATCCGATAAGGTTCAACAATATTTTTAGAATGACTGCGCCCATTTTTATCGATCTGCTACACGAGTTAAGTCGGAACCACCATCTACAAGGTTCTTCTAGAACAACAACGAGAGAGGTGTTGGCAATAACATTATA
>NW_018165379.1:86702-87525 GCF_001263595.1 Phalaenopsis equestris
GTAAGTATTATTACTTTGTTACTTTAGCTTAATGATCTCTTCAGTTGCTAACTATGATTAACAGAATTGTATTGGAGCAATTGATGACACTCATGTAGATGCTAGACTACCAAGTCATGAGAGGATCGCGTATTTTGGTCGGAGTGGTACAACTACCTAGCAGGTTTGTTCATTTTACTTAAAACCTCGCGAAAATTACATTAATTATTTTTAATTGGTACTGTCTTTAATAACAGGAAAATATTATTTGGTAGACGCTGGATATCCGATGTTAAGGGGCTACCTGAAGCCATATCCAGACACAAGGTATCATATTCCTGATTTTGAGCGAGCAAGTGACAATATTCGTGGCAGAAAAGAAATGTTTAACAAACGACACTCTGCTTTACGGGGGGTTATTGAAAGAACTTTTGGGGTGTGGAAGAAGAAATGAATAATTCTACGTGATATGCCATCCTGTTCATTTCCTAAACAAGTGTATATTGTGCTGGCCACCATGACACTTCACAACTTCATCCGACATCACCCCTCTCATTCAGATACGGACTTCAATATGACTGATGATGATGAAATTATGGATACTTTAGAACCTTCAGGGTCTCTAGCTGATAATGAGATGGACTCGATTGAATAAGAAACTCAGGACGGTGAGAGTGCAGTTGAGATGGCTGCTCTGAGGGAGTCTATAACAGATGCTATATATGACAGCTAGTCCAACAAGTCTTTTCTCTGTTCGTACATTAATTTTGAATGTCAATTTTACTTTTATTTGGATAAGTACTAACAATTTTTTTTTTCACAGTTATAGAAAACATGACTTCTA